>NC_063189.1:29135888-29268388 GCF_017589495.1 Alosa alosa | reverse complement strand
GTGAGAGGAAAGAGTAGGCGTCCAGCTGCCAGCATTTCCTCTTCCTGTCTGTGTGCATGCCACTCTCCCGCCAGAGAGGAGTGCTGACCGAGCACAGTCCATCTACACACACACACACACACATGCGCACACATACATGCACACACACACACACACACATGCGCACACATACATGCACACACACACGCACACACACACACATGCACACACATACACATACTGTACACACACACACACACACACACACATTCTAACACACAGCTCAGGGAGCACAGTAGTTCTAAAGAATATTTTGAATAATTTTGGCTCACAGACGTGGGCCGAGATCTCCAAATCTCAGTTGGTATGAAATGACTGTGTGTGTGTGTGTGTGTGTGTGCAAGCCAGGCTGTCTCATTTTGAGTGTGACACAGGCCCTGTTGCGCAACACACACAGACAAAACAGACACACAAACACACACACAGACACAGTTTCAACCCCCAACACATGACGCTGCCCCTCCACCAATCTCTCTGTGGCTGTAGTCACAAAACACCATGAATAGTAGTGAATCATCATCGTGTCCGAATAATCAAAACACCATGACTAGCAGTGAATCATCGTGTCCTAATAATCAACCTACAAAACACCATGAATAGCAGTGAATCATCATCATGTAATAATCAACTACTCTGGAAAGGCTGTTGTCCCATTGTTCTATCTTAACCACATGTAGACCCGACACACTGAACTGGACAGGGCCACACTCAGTAGGGCTGAGAACACATGCACACACACATTGTGTTCCATGCATAAGACATTGAGGGTAAACAGTGCTCCCACATCCACCTGTGTTAGCAACCTATGCAGAAGCATGCAGTTGTGGCCAAAAGTTTTGTCGGTGACGCAATGGACCCTTGGAATCAAAAAGTTTGAGAACTCCTGCTCCAAAGAGCCCTGCACCTTTAGCTCCCCAAAAAGTGCTGGAGTTCCAAGGTCCTTTAAGGTCTTTGGATTCATGTCCTCAGCGAGAGTTTCCAGATAACTGATGGAGCTTAAGGGATTCCATACGGCTGGAATATTGCAGAACTGCTCTGCATAGGTATAAGCACCTTGCCACAAGTTTCATCAGAGCCCAGACTCTTTGTGCTAGTGTGTGTGTGTGTGTGCGTGTGTGTGTGTGTGTGTGTGTGTGTGTACTTGTGAGAGTTCTTGACACTGTGCTGTTGGCAAGGACTGCTTGTGTGTGAGAGTGTGGGTGAGAGATTAGCATGTAAGTGTGTGTATGTGTGTGTGTCCATGTGAGTGAAGGCTGACACCATGTGTGTGTGTGTGTGTGTGTGTCCATGTGAATGTAGGCTGATGCTGGTTTGTGTGTGTGTGTGTATCCATGTGAGTGTGGGCTGACTCCGGTGTGTGTGTGTGTGTGTGTGTGTGTGTGTGTGTGTGTGTGTGCTCAGAGCTCAGAGACGGACTCGTGGGCTGCAGTGGCGGACTGGCGGGGGTGGAGAGCAGCCGGCTCACTTTGTCTGGAACAAAACGTCCTCCTTTGCTGTCTCTCTCTTTCTCTATCTCTCTCCCTCACTCCCTACAGTTTTATCATCCTATCCATCCCTCTCTCCAGCTCGCGTACTCTCTTGTTCTCCTGTATTCTCTTCTGTTCTGCCAGTGAAATCGTGTGTACGTGTGCCTCCAGGTGTCGGAGTCTGTAGTCGTCCCGTAATGTCCTGACCTGTTGAGAGCATGAAGGATGATGGGCCTGGGACGCCAGACACCACTGTTGAGCCTTCTGGACGTGTTGTGAGCATAATGCAACACTGACGAAGGAAGACACCAATTTATAACCCTATAAAATGCTGTTGTTGTTGTTGTTGTTGTTGTTATTGTTGTTGTTGTTGTTGTTATTGTTGTTGTTGTTGTTGTTGTTGTTGCCACTGCTTCTGCTGCTGATACTGTTCTGACAACAATTACACAATCAGATACTTTAGAACTAACCCTCATAACTGCATCAGTTATCAAGGACTGACCATCCTAACCCCCAAACCACTCCCTCCCTGACACTAATCAAAAACCCAGAGCAAACCCCCACACACAGATATTATGCATGCGTGCACAAGCACAGTTACTCGATCACACAAACAGGGAAACAACAGTCCAGCAGAGGGTAGGGTATAGACAACAATCCTGATTGCTCCACTTCAACCCTCTCTGGTATAGACTTTCCACAGGTTGTAGTGTTCTGATCTCTGATTGGTTCATCCATCCACCAATCCAGAGCCATAACCTAGAACCAATTTCACAGCATGATTCATCCAAATGGTTGCTAGGTTCCACCTTATCTTAGAGGTAACTAAAGGTGGAGAGAATAAATGTTTGGGTGCTCCTTGGAAAACCTTATCTACATTCCTGGTGTTCACAGGAGGTCATAATCACAGCGCTGATGAAGCCATTTGAATTCAAAGATGTTATGATGGAAACAGCAACAGACGTCATTGTCAAGGTCAAGGTGTCAACAAGGTCAAGGTGTCAACAATATTGTAGGAAATGTGTATTGTCGGTTCAATTCCCGGCTTCCACCGTTGTGCCCTAGGCACTTAACCCCAAGTTGCTCCGGAGACAATGTGATCCCTTGTAATATAGCTGACATATGTAAGTCACTTTGGTCAAGAAGTGTCTGCTTGGTTCGTGCTCTCACATCAGGTCAACGAGGCAATCAACACTTCCGGGTCAAGCTCGTCAGCACAATAAGAGGCAGAGGCGCAGTTGCAACAGCGCTCGGTCATGAACTCACATGCTCTCAAGGATCACTGTGACTTGGATTTGAAACTCTGGACTTACTTTGCGAGAAGGACCATCTTGACTTACCCTGGACTCTTGGATCTCTGGTTTGTGAACTTTGGCTTGCTTACTCTTGACTCTGTTAATGGATTTCCTCTGACACACCTGGCTTACCTTTAATGAACTTTTGCTTGCATGACTACGAATAAGAATTGCCCTAAGAACTTGTTTGCCTTGTGACTTTTTGTAATAAGTTAAAAGACTGCTGTGACGGCCTCTTGTGGATCTTCTGAGTGTTTAGTTATTTGTTTCAACGAGATGTGACCTACTCTTGTATTTGCCCTTTTGTGTTTGGAGTCACCACCTGTTCAATAAAACGTCCTGATTGTTTCAACTCTACAACTGCGTTTTACTAGTTTTCCCAGTCCTGCATATCATCAGTCATCATCATAAACCAGGCTATCCATGCTGTATGTTGGCAGTACATGCCTGACACGTCGCCATAAGTTCATCTTATGTAATCATTTCTCCATTATCTCACTGTTTGTGCTGCCCACACCCTTCCCATTAGAGGAGCTTGTAATCATTTATATTCCAATTGTAATGTCCCAGACTATGGCTATAGCCCACCATAAAAAAGGTATGTTGGGTCAATCATTGACCACATTTTTAGGAGTTTCTTGGATGCTGGAGATTAACTGATTTCGGTTCCTTCCAAAAAGGAAATCCGGGACAAAAATGATGGGTCAACTCGGTAGCCTGCACCACCCACAAGCCATAAAACACACATCAGATATGGCCATGCAGAGGTGCATTTATATAAATACCAATCACTGGCAATGACTGCACAGACCCTGGAGACACTGCAGTAGGAGAGGCAGCAGTCATAATCTAAGGTAGGATAATTCTTACTAAAGTCACACAATCTATGGAGGAGTTCTTTTGGTCAAACAACAGATACCCACTTAAGCGTTTAGAGGGTACCCAGTCTAAACCTAATGAAAAGCGCCTACCCAGGACAAGGATATAGCGCAATACCAGGAGTTCCCTGCACATCGGCAATGTCAGAGACTCCATTCTTTTATTGTCTGTGTGCCATCAAAATGAGCTTAAAGCCGTCATTTTACATTTACATTTATACATTTAGCAGACTCTTCTATCTAAAGCGACTAACATAGGCAATTATATTACAAGGGTTTTTGTCCCCAGAGCAACTTGGGGTTAAGTGTCTTGCTCAAGGGCACAACGGTGGAAGCTGGGAATTGAACCCAAAACATTTTACTACTGTGTGCTAACCCATCACCCCACCGTTATTTTAAGGTAAAAGAACTACATTGTGTCACATTTTTATCTGAGTAATTTATGATTAATCCTTATTTCATATTTTTGTTTCTTTCTCATAGCTATTGTTAGTGTTATTCACAATACAAAGTTACCATAGAGAATAAAACAGACATGTAAGGCAAAACATTTAAAATGAACACTTAAAGTGCATGAAAGACTGAGTAGACAGAATAGAATCAGTTAACCAATTAATTAGTAAAGGAACGGCTTGGATACAAGCATGATAAAGAATCCTGAATAGGTAACAGTCTTTGGCGTAGGCCCCGTCTCGGATCCGTCCAGCGTTGAGCGGATCTCGTCTCCTGCCGATGGATGAATGCAGGGGGGGGGCCTACCCCCCACGACGAGACGGGGACCATGGTGGCGGAATAAGGAAGATGATGCGGTAGGCAAGCCATGCCCGATGGACGTGGACTGCTGGCAGTGGTGGCTGGAGGAGAGGTGGAGGGGACGTCAAAGTCAGTGTACTGAGAAGCAGAAGAAGTGTTAGGTGGAAAATTGTGTACATTTTGAATAAGAAAACTAGTCTTTAAAATATCCAGGCACTTTATTTCATATTGCATAATGTAAATCCTTACATATGCATGAAAGGGATAATTATATGAA
Source organism: Alosa alosa (assembly GCF_017589495.1). Lineage (NCBI taxonomy): Eukaryota > Metazoa > Chordata > Actinopteri > Clupeiformes > Clupeidae > Alosa > Alosa alosa. The sequence continues at coordinate 29,263,680 of NC_063189.1, read as the reverse complement.
GCATTTTTCAGTGATTTTGGTCAAATGCGCTTGTCCAATCTTTTCTCATGTTCAGCTAAGCATTTACCTTTACCTTTACACCATCCTCTGCGTGTGATTTCACAAACTTTAATTTCATCCTCACAAGAATTTATGGTTTTGCATTATACAGACACTGTTTATGGCACATCCTCTCAGTGAGCAACTTACTTGAAAGTTGTGAAATACATGTTGTATCTGCAAAGGAGAAAATAAGAGCAAAAAAAGGAACACTATCTATTCTAAATAGAGTCATAAATTCCAATGACACCACGTTGTGTTTTAGCTCCAGATGTAATAAAGTAATTAAGCACTGTTATGTTATTATCCCTTTGTATGAGTTGCAATGATTGCAACATACAGTGATGGATCCAGAATACTGTGCATCCTGATAAAGTTACCTTGGCCTTTGGAATTAAAATAGCCCCACATCATCACATACCCTTCACCATACCTAGAGATATATGGGTGTTATTTCAGTTAGCCTATTAGCTTGTTTGATTTGCATTGAGCTCAATGAGCATCAAACCAGCTAATAGGCTAACTGAAATAACACCCATGCCAATCTCTAGGTATGGTGAAGGGTATGATGATGTGGGGCTATTTTAATTCCAAAGGCCAAGGTAACTTTATCAGGATGCACAGTATTCTGGATCCATGAAATAACTGGCCTTTTTAAAAATAAAAAATCTGCCTGTCTCTATGGGAATTTAACATAGGGGTGGGAATACTTATGACCCCTGTATTTTAAGGAAGAACATTTATTTATTTATGATACATTATTCATTCACTAAGAAAATTGGTGTCCTTAAAGGTGCCATGTGTAATGTCAATTCATACTCCACATTCCATAAAAGATGGGGGCAGTATACCTCCAGAAAGTGAGCTGGTTTACCCTAGAGTAACAACTGAGACTCGTATATTGCAGTTTGGCTAGCGGTTATGTTGTCTGCATACTGCCTCCCATGGCCGAAACTGGTATTATGACACCTGTCGGGCTGTGGCTAGTAATTCAGCATGCTAATTCAGGTTGATTTCTCTGCAGCACTATACCTTGTAATTTTTTTAATGACATCATCGCCCTTATTTCTTCTCATTCTTTTGATGCGTGTAGCTCATCTTTTGGATATTTTTACCTCAATTCTTACACATGGCACCTTTAAAGGTTAGATATTTCCTCATTTTTCACTTAAGGCATTAAGATCAATTTCCAAAAGATGATTTTATATTCCTCTTTTCAGTCAACTTTAGCATGGGTGCCAATACTTTTGGCCATCACTGTAGGACACCTTCAGATAACAGTTCCACTCAGGTCACGGATATGAAGTTCAGATCCCGCAGTGGTGATTTTGTCATCCGTAGGTGGTGATGACGTAATGATTGCAAGAGTAGGGCACCCTTGATTGCTGTTCCATGGAGGTCATGACCCTGTCCTGCTCTGATCCTGTAGATGGCACTGATGTTGTGGGCATGCTGTGCAGCTCTCCTGGTGCTGACCTTGTGTAGCACTGCCCGGGCCTTCATGCCCGTTGGTGAGGGTCCCTCTACCCACGTCACCATCACGGGAAACGCTGTGCTCAGCAAGATCACCGAGGTGTGCCAGGCTGTAGCCGAATCTGAAGGCAGAGAGTTCAAACCTACAGTGAGAGGCTCTCTTTCTCCATCTCTCTCTCTCTCTCTCTGTATGAACTCCAGTATGAACTGGTATTAAGAGGTTTGGTATGAGTCTGTGTCTGTTTTTGTGCATGACTGTCTCTTGTGAGTGAATCAGTGGTCCTCATCTGTTTGTGTGTGTGTGTCTGTGTGTGTGTGTGTGTTTGTGTGTCTGTGTGGTAACATAAGCAACATAAAAAATGGTAGCCTGGGTGCCATTCCGAACTTAGTCCCGCCCCACGGGAAGTTCGGTCTGGCATTGCTCCATTGTGGTGGAAGTATGCTCGCCCTAAATCGGGCGGACCAATCAAATCAGTCTTTACGATGATGGACAGGTGAGCAACAGCGCCTGGTCTATCACGTCATCGGAGCACGCTTAGATTAGGCTTATGTTTGAAACAAAAACGCTGTGGCTAGAAGGATACATGGCTTTTAAGACCCCATATGGAAAATTCATATTATTTAATGGGGTTGTATCACTGAAAACGATTATTTCTAAAAACTTTGGCCAAAGTTGAGATGTGGGAAAACTGGTGGTTTCACTTTCATCAAGGGAAAACAGCGCTGTTGCATTGCGACATGTTCCCTCATTTGTTTGAAATCTCTGATTGACCACTTGTTCGAGGGATTTGCGACAGCCTTTCCCAGCTGTTTAACATGTTTGTAGCATCTCACTGTTCAACAGAATTATTTTTAAAAAAACGGAGGGGATATAGGAGAAGATGGATGGTTTGTGTGTTTTCTTCCTACACCTCACGGTAAGCTATTTTGTTGCTCAGATTGGTTAGGTCTATCCAATTGAGTGCAGAGGCATTCCCCCCCTGTGTCGGTTGAAACACGCCCCATAATTATGTCCCAATGCAGCAGTATCAGACTCATATTCTGACTAGAATTTGAGTATGACAACGTCAGGCTAAAAAAATGGGGTAATGCAGAGCAACGTTTCAACCAAAAATCACTATGGAGCAAATCTGTGAGCAGAAAAAGGCTTGTATACAAGTCAGAATAAGCAGCACTGAGAGGCGACAACAAGGCCCACGACTCAGACAGCCTTTTGCTGCTGCTCTGCTGTGAGGAGGAACCGCAGCGATTTGAAGCCATCAGGCAGACCTGCGCACCAGTGCTCCCTATGGAGCTCATGGCCTCCTTCCACCCATCAGCACATCTGCATGTGAAAACACAAAGACATATGAAAAAATAAAAAGATACCCGCACACTGTTCTTTAAGCTCCCAGAGTGGTTTAATAAGCTACAACATTTCGACCAGAGGTCTTTGTCAGGTAAGACCTCTGGTCGAAACGCTGTATCTTTTTATTTTTACATATGTCGGCTAAGCCTTATACCCACCACCTGTTTCATTTTTTTGTAGATGTGTGTGCACTTCATTCATTGAAAACACAAAGATCAAAAAAAAAACAGTGCATACGGGAAAAGGACCCAGAGAGCCGTGGCAGTGTGTGTGTTTCTGTGTGCATGCGTTCATGTGTGTGTGTGTGTGTTTGTTTGTGTGTGCGTACGTGTGTATGTGTTGGCCACTGACTCCTGGTGTCTCTGCAGGGCTCGTCGGCAGAGGAGCTCTTGCGGGCGTGTTTGGGCTCAGCCACAGGAGATGTGTCGGCAGCTCAGTTCCGCTCGGCCCTCAACCAGATCTACATGCAGAACGGCCTAGTGGACCGTGATCTGGCCAACAGTCCCGCCCACCACGCCAACAATGAGGCCTTCGTGCAGGCCCGCACGCTCATCACAGAGGGCACGGTCAGTGTCAAGGCCAACGTCCGCACAGAGAACTTCCAGGCAGCCAGAGAGATGCTGGGACGAGCCTGCCACACCTTACAGGTAACGGAGACGAGAGGAAGAGAGAGAAAGAGCGAGAGGAAGAGAGAAAACGCTTAGGTATCAGAGATGAGAGGAAGAGAGAAAACGCTCAGGTATCAGAGATGAGAGGAAGAGAGAGAGGAAGAGAGAAATGGATGAAGAGATGTGGGTCGAGGAGAGGAGAATAGAGAGACGTCAGGGCGCAGGAGACTATGAGACTGAAACAAGTGAAAGTGGAGACAATACAAACAGCTGTTCTAAATCACAGGTTTTCAACCAGGTTTGATAGGCTACCGCCTTCATGCAACTCAGAGGACCTGACTTTAAAACTCCCGACCTTCAAAAAAAGTGTGTTCATGAGATCAGCTTGGAAAACAAATACAGGAAATGCATAAATAAGTTATTGGGTCTCGGGTGTGTTTCTATCTGTAGTGTTAATTTAGTGATAAAATACCTATAAAATAATATAAACAGTGAGTGATATTCGCCACTTGTGTTGTTGCCAGGGAGACCACTGTGTTTGGAGCAGTGTTGTAGCACTCGAGTCCAGGACTCGAGTCCAAGTCATGAGCTAAATTTATTTATTTATTTTTTTATTATTTTTTATTTTTTTATTTTTTTTATTTGCAAACATCATTGACATTACAGAAAATGCAACACTACGACATGCACATGAATACTACATACGACAAACAGACGTACATTACATAAACACATACTGTAACTTAACAAGACATCACATTGACTTGGCTTCCACAAACATAACACAACATAACATTAATAACAGAAAGGCTAAGGATGATTTATACCCAGGATGATTACAGATATGATTATCAGGGATGAAATTGATGACCGGAATGAAAAGAAGGGGGATGGGGGTGCGGATGGTAGCTCTAAGAGTGTGAATGAGGTGGTGTTGGGATGGGGGGTGAGGGGTAGTGAGTATGTGAGGATGTATGTGTGTGTGTGTGTGCGCATATGTATAAGGCTGGCTTGCTGTTGGGCCAGGAGGAGAGAAGCTGGAACATAGAGAGGGAGGGTTTCAGAGGAGAGGAGTTGTAATTATTCTATTAATGATAAGTATAATAATAGGAATAACTGATTGCCTGGTTGATTGCCTGACTGATTGCCAACCTGGGCACCCATTAATGGCCACAGTTCCACCCAGCCCCTGCAGTTATACTGCGACGAGCTGACAGAGGGGAGGACCTGCGTGCCACCCATCACCCCAGGCCCAGGTTTCTTCTACTGATGTTGTGGGGTCTTGAAGAAAGAGAAGAATGTCGTCAGCATAAAGGCTGATTTTGTGATGCATATATGGAGTCTGGACACCTTTGATGAGGGGTTCTGACGGATGGCAGCTACTAGGGGTTCAATGAAGATTGTAAATAGTGAGGGGAGAGTGGGCACCCTGTCTAGTTCCCCGGTGAAGAGTGAAACTTTGTGATGTTAGTCCATTGGTGATTACTGTGGCTGAAGGAGAGGTATATAGAAGTTTAATCCAGTTAATGAACGACTCCCCGAAGCCAAACCTCCCTAATGTGGAAAACAGGAAATTCCAGTTCACCCTATCAAAAGCTTTTTCTGCGTCCAGAGTTGCTATGATGGTATTATCTTGAAAATTTGTAGAGTGATACATTATATTTAACAGTCTGCGGGTGTTGGTGGATGAAATTCTACCTTTAATGAAGCCTGTTTGGTCTGGGTGGATAATGGATGGGGTGACCTCTGCTAATCTGTGTGCTAGCATTTTTGCGATTATCTTATTGTCCACATTGAGGAGAGAAATTGGGCTTGAGGAGCAGTGAAATTGAGGCTGTGGTGGAACTAGTTGGAAGACGTCCTTTCTGTTTTGATTCATTAATCATTCTGATGAAAAGTGGAGCTAAGATGGTCCAAAATTGTTTGTAGAACTCAGCAGGAAAGCCATCCGGACCTGGTGCTTTATTATCGGGCATCTGTTTCAGGGCATCAAACAGTTCTTGTTGAGTTATAGGTGATTCTAGGTCTAAGTCATGAGCTAAATTTAGAAACTCGTGACTTGACTTGGACTTGAGCACTGAATGACTCGAACTTGGACTCGGACTTGTACATTCAGCCCATGCAGACTCGGAAATTGAGACGAGGACTCAACTTTTTTTTTGTAATGTCATTACGCTATAATTGTAATATATCATTAGAATATTATTTGGTATAGGATTCTATTATCTAAATTATTTTTAGTATTAATGTTAGTGCAGTGGAGTGTTACTGCTTCATGTCATACTTCACACATCACGCCATGTTCCTACAATAACGGACGTTAACTTAACGGCGCCAAATGCCTGGAGACATGAATGCCCCGAAGGTTGTCAGTTTTGCATTCAATAGTGACTCGACTCGGACTTGACTCGGATGAGTAGTGGACTCGGACTTGGATATTTTTTTAATGACTTGGACTTGCAAAAAATCTGACCCGTCTTTGCATTCAAGTCATTTTTCCTCTATTGGAGGTCCAAATTTCCGAATATCTAATGTGGCATGAAGGCGCATGAATCCCACTGGTTCTCCTCTGGTTGCAGTTTAGTCAAAATGGTGGACTTTAGGTCATAATCAGATGAAACCCCCTATTGTACATGGATGACACATGAGTAAAGATTAGATATCTGTCCACAATCCCAGTTTCCTCAGTAATCCTGACTATGAGTAACCCTGACTTGTCTGGGTCCATTCGCAGGACTTTTACAGCCATAGTAACTGGGTGGAGCTGGGAAACAGAGATCCCTACCCCCCCCTCCTCCAACCACACCTGCCCATGGACAACATCGCAGGTGAGCTTTACCATAAGGTGACCAGATTTCTGAGACAAAATCCGGGGACATTTCAGTTCAGAAGCAAAAATACCTCCAAAACATGTAATGTTTTTATCTTTGTAAACTTAAAACGGGGACACTGCCCTTACCATTCATAAATCAGTTTATATTACCCTAGTTCTCCTAAATTGCAAGGGAAGTGATTAACAAAGATGTTTCTTCTCTGATCATGAAGTAGCTGAGATCAAGAACATTTGTAACTTTGGAAATCAGCTGTAACAAACAGGTATCAGCCAGACACTTCACCCAAATTAAGGCCTCCTTACACCATGCGTGGGAGGCATTAGTTAAAAGGCTACAGTCGTTCAAAAATCTTTCCCAAATCTTGTCAAAAGTTCTCAGAAAATATGTGGTGCGGAAGGTTGAATCAATTTTCCCTTCATAGTACACAGGGCAAAACTCATAAAACACTCAAATTTTCCCATATCCAATGTATTATGCATGGGCTACAAAATAATTAGGAGAGTGGGACATGTCTAAACACATGTTATACAGGCTATATCACATCTTGAGGCTATTAAGTTTTCAAAAAATAGATTGAATCAGTTAAATTTATATAATATATAACATAGATAATAAACAATAACACTTACAAGAACACCTTTGGTTCACCTATCCAATGACATTGTACTGCTCGTACTCGTCAGAGCTAGCTGGCTGAATGAATGCATGAATGGATGGATGAAAGAAGCCCGTACTGTAGCCTAACTATCTCTCGCAAAGGGCAAAGATTCAACCGTGCTGCTATATTCCACCAATCAAAATACCTGAAATGGACCACCTAGCTAAAAAAACAATCAATATAGTAGACCTACTTCAACAGTATATTACATAATAGGCCTACTCACTGAACCACCTTATTGTCTTTGCACCTTGCTTATTGTGTCAGATGATGTATGATGTATGATTTAAACTATTCGTAGCTTACATAGGCAGTGTTGCAGAACTGTTTGGATTTACATACAAGTTGGTTCAATATTGCAAACAACTGATCTATATTATATTTTACACATCTGCTCACAGACCACTTGGGTTAGCTTGCGGACCACACTTTGAGAAACACTGTTCTAGAACATATCTGAGCTCTGCGCTTGCTGGCTTGATCCTGTGCATCCAGTCGCACACAAAGCGCTTTGATCCACATGTTTTGTACATACGATGCCATGTTTTAAGGTGCAAAAAGCATCAGAAACAGGTGGTAATTTGGCCTTAATTCTTAGTACATCTAGGCCTGAATCTTACAATGTCAATACAATGTGTGTGTGTCTGACAGATATTGACACTCCTACATGTAGCGACTGTGCCAGTGGAACATGTCCAAACCCTCTCTTGCCTGACATTCTGGCTCAGAAGAAACTGACCTCTGGGTACATGGGCCTTCTGTCTGCTGACAAACCTAAAGGTACATTACACACACACACACACACACATCCATGCACACATAGGCAAGACACATACAACTTTATGGAACCATTGGTTTCACAGTTTGAAGTAAATAAAATGACCACATGGAATTTTTGAGTGCTTTGAAGCTGCATTCTGCAATAATGTAATTAGTTCATTAAGTTTTTACCTAATTTCTGACTTGTGTTACAAGGTTACCAGGGTTACCAGGGTTGGTGTGATGACGGGGGTCTTCATGCCAGTATAGCTTAGTGGTAATTGAGAGGATTTTGAGGGTGTGTTTGTGTTGATAGGTAAGTGTAGTCATGGTGATGATGATCTTTTCACTGATAGGTAAGTGTAGTCATGGTGATGGAGTGTTTGTGTTGATAGGTAAGTGTAGTCATAGTGATGGTGTGTTTGTGTTGACAGGTAAGTGTAGTCATGGAGGGGCATCCGACCTGACCAGCACCCAGGTGCCCCGTGGAGGCATCAGTAAGGATGAGCGCCGGCCAGACAATGCAGCCCTGCATGACGCCACAGTCACCATGGCAACACAGGCCACAATGGAGCTCCTGGAGGACATTCGAGGCGCCACGGGCAACAAGGACTTCCTGCGGTAAGGGAGACTTCCTGTGGTTAAGGGGAGATGACCATGGAGGTACCCAGCACAGGAATTATATGTAGCCTTAGATGGACGACATGAATCGGTCCAGTTACAGCTTTTGCCCATTGCTTACACACTAAAAACCAGGCTTGGAATTTCACCATTCTGGGGGCAAGGCCACTTGGCCTTCAGTTGGGCATATTTGGTGGGGGGCACAAAGGCCACATGTCAGGGCACCAAGGCCAAAGTTAACTATTAGTAGTAGGCTATAAAAATTATCAAAGTTGTATTTAGCCTATTCACTGCAGTAGACCTGCATCACTGTATGAAACATTACAAAAACATGAAATGAAAACATGACATATTACATAGAACTGTAAATCATCTGACTATCTAATATTTACAGATATCTAGGCTATATATAACATTTATTTTATATTTGGCCTGTTATGAAATCATGTATTGAACAATTTAAGCACAGCTCAGCTTTAAGAAACTCAAATAGCCTAGATGCATGCTTAGCATTTTGTGATAATTAAGGCTACTTTTACAAACTCTTAGTCAGCTGTCCTCTGATTTATCAATATATAGGCGATATTTGTAACATTTATTTTGTATTTGGCCCGTTATGAAATCATGTGTAACAATTTAAACACATTGTAAAACTTAAAGCCCAAATTTGGAGACATCCATGTACGTCGAACTTTACTGCAAATTCAAAACTGGATTACTCTGGAACGGCTAACTGTACAGGGGACTGCTTTACACCTTTGTGTTCGGTAAGGTCTCCTGTTTATTCTGATATAAGGGTTGTCATGTATTAAAAGAAGGGTTCGTAAAGTATTACACCGAGATGAATGGGTATGGAGATCATGGGACGCAAAACCTTCAGTAGAATGTATGATTAAATTGAATTATATTATTTACTTTTCTCGCGAACCGTTCAACACAGCAATTATCGGCTAACATCGTTTAAAAGCTGAGAAAAATATCTTTCATGTGATACGTGTGATGTCTGTGTGATGAATAGGCTACTTCGCGAGTAGTTCAACTGAGAATGGGTGAATTTGGACGCAGTTTCTTTTTTTCTGCGCTGCCACTTTCTCCACTGCGTAAATGACTAAATTAATTTGCGCTGTGAATGCTAAGATTATTTTGACAGGCCACAGGCTAAATAAAAATCGCTATTAGTAGGACGCAAAGCAGAACATTGAAAGAAGGGGGCACCAAGGCCACCGTGGCCTGTAAACCTCTGATTTTCAAAGGGGCCTCACGGCCAACGCAAGGGGCTGTGAAATTCCTACCCTGCTAAAAACGGATGCTTAGCCTTAGACCAAGGCCTCAATACCTAAACTTCTTGTAGCATACCTTAAACACTGTGTAACCATGGCTTAAACACATTTTCTGCTTTGCACATTGTTTGCAATTCTGCAACACACTTATTGCGAAACACTACACACGGTTTCTTACATTAGACACTTTGTTCAAAAATTAAATCTCCTGTTATCATTGGGAAAACACTTCGATTCAAAATGCAAGCACATCTTGTAATTGGTAATAACCACACACATACCTGAAAATACTTACAGAGAAAACTGAACACCAATCAGTCTAAAGTTTAGCACTATAAATAGACTTCATTAGATTAGATTCAACTTCAAGGTGGTTTAGAGTAGTATAAATTAAATATAAATATGTGCAGTGTATAAGCAGTTACCTTAAGAGCAGAATAAATATGGCTATGTAATGTGAACAATGTATGAACAACATGTACAGATATGTTCAATGTAGTAGCAGTAACATTATAATAGTAGTAAGAATAATATAGATATATGCAGTGAATATAAAATAAGAAAACAGAATAAATGTGGATATTCAGTATGAAAAATATAGACAGATATGTACAGAATGTACAGTTATGTGCAGTGTGGTAACAGTACCATTGTAGTGCAGAAACAGTAACATTATAAGAGTAGTAAGAATAAGTGTATGTGCAGGATGAATACAGGGATTAAAGTGAAAAAAAAATCGTTTGACTGAACTTTTTTCAGGCCATAAGTCATACATTGTTCATATCTACCTATAGAGATAGCACCCCTTTTTATGTCAACCTATTGGTTTTTAATGTACAAAAACACGCAAACAGCAAAATAAAGGGAGTATTCGCCTTATTCACACGGCGGCCATTGTTTAAACCAAAACGAGGCTACAGGGGACACTTACTATATAATTAATGCCACCTACAGGTGAATGCATAGAACATAACAATCCTATGGGTTGTGTACCCTGTAGCCTCGTTTTAGCCGCCAATGGCCACCATGTGAATAAGGCGAATTGAGAGTGTTCTTGATTGAGATTGAGTTTTCCTGATGAACAAAAATATATTTTAGTACCATCCCTGGCCATTGCTGTTCTTTTCTACTGCAGCAATATTGTAGAAAGGCTTTAACTTACACTCTTATTTAATTACTTCAGGCCAAAAGTGTTTAAAGGGGAGATTTTTTTCTTGTTAATATGCAATTCAACACAAGTAAAATCTATAAAATCAAGTTTGCAAGACTTCCAATTTCCTCATCAAAGTAACGAATCCGAACATTCTAGATATTGATCATATTTCCATTTGTTGCCTCATCCGCATTTAATGAAAACATGGTAATTTTGAGTTTTACAGACAACTCAGTTTTCCAATGAGCAGCAATACTGTGTGTGCTCATGCAGGTGGTCTGCACATTTGATAATGACAATCTGGAGAGGGCGCTTTTGTCTTCAGCAACAGATTGTATAAGGTTGACAAGAGGTTGCGATATGGTGAGGGACAGGTCGTGTTGCGCTATGAAAGAACATGCGTAGCCTACTTTCTAAACGTAAAAACGGTCATAAACGTACTGTAGCTGTTGTGGTGGCTAGTTGCACCAGGTGGGGAAGAGGTCCTGAAATGCATGAACTTTAATCTTATGGCGGTCTTCTGATTGGTGGCGTACTAAAACGTTTTCCTATTGCATCCATAAACAATTTTCTTGCAGCAAACGCACAAAAGCAAACCCCTGGCACTTTAATTTCTTTACACCATGGCTTGTTAGTTATCCCCCATTTCCAACAGCCGCCCATCTCCATTTATTTTTTAACTTTTGACACCTGCCTTCCTATAGCAACAACGCATCCATGACAGCTAGTGGCCTTGCCAAATAGACGCACACACATGACACTAATATGCAAGGTTCTGGTAGGCCTACTGGTTATGGTTTTGTGCTATAAATTAATAATATTTTATAGCAAAGTTTTAAGTTGACTATTTTAATTGCATGGTTATTTTTTGTCAACATACACTCACAACCTACTGTCATTAAAAGTGAGGCCTAAGCAAAATAGCAAGGCTGTCTGTGCGTCACAAACACGACTTACTACACCCCTTACTAAACAGTTCGCGATGATGACAATATTATTATTATTTTATGTTAACACGCTCAGTCAAAACCTTCCGTCGCAAATTGTGAAAAACATTGTTGTACATGTCATAACAGACGGGATAATAAATTGCATAGGCTACGGTTTATATTGCGTCGCTGTACATAATATTAGTTGCATTGATTAAAAACTGTAACAATAATAGTAGCCTACATTGGGTGGCATAGCAGGCTATCTGTTCAAGTCATAGGTGACACCCAAAATGAATGACCTCCCCTGACAAGAGTTCGCGATAGTAAGAAATTGTCTACATTGATGCACGGAAAGAACACAGCCTACGCTTCTTTTCCGAATTCGCACATAGAGCTCACAATATAATATCCAAAAAAGTTAAAAGGATTGGCCAACCTCATCAGCTGTATCGATTTTGTCACTATAATCCAACTTTTGGACCGTTATTAGTCCTCCAAACGTGTTCTTTTTTTAAGCAAACGCCCCAGGCCAATGAGACAAGCATGTAGCTACAACATAAACAAAGTGAAACTCATGGCTGACGTAGGCTATCTTCTTGAGCGGTCACTGATTGAGACACAGAAAGTTCTCAAGAACACTATTAGGTCTTTAAACATTTACCATCACACACATTAATTCATCCGACCTAATATTTGTAGTTGCCTTAAAAAAGGAAAAGAAAAGGTGATAGTCCCCCCCCCTTCCTATTTTTCTTTCTCATCGGATCTGCATCGATCTCAAATATCACATTTCTAAAATCAAATTGACGGAAATCCGTCGTATGACGGAAAACTTTAATCCTTGGATGAATAGTATGAAGAGCAGTAGAAAATGGCTATATGTAAGTGTAATTACAGTATGTACATTTGTAAATAAATAGATAGAACACTACAGATGGGATAGGGTAGTGCAAATGACCGGGGGGTTGACTTGTTGTCCTTGTCAAGGTTGCCATGGTCGTAGACACCTCAACAGGCACAGGCAAGGAGGCATCCTGCAGGAGCGGTGGGGGGCTTAGTTGGTTGGTTGTCACCGAGGTGCAGAGCTAGAGTTCAGTAGGGTGACAGCCGCAGGAAAGAAGCTTCCTCTGAACCTGCTGGTTCGGCTTCGGAGAGACGTGTAATGCCTCCCAGAGGGGAGTAGGGTGAACAGTCTGTGGTTGGGGTGAGAACAGTCTTTGATGATGCTGCGCGCCTTACAAAAGCATCGATTGCCCTGGATGGCCTCGATGGAGGAGAGTGAGGAGCCGATAATGCATTGGGCAGTTTTCACCACCCTCTGCAGTGCTTTTCGGTCGTAGGCAGAGCAGTTGCCATACAGTTGACAGTGACACAGTTGGTGAGGATGCTCTCGATGGTGCAGCGGTAGAAGTTCACCAGGATCTGCGGAGACAGGTGGACTTTCTTCTCCTCAGCAAGAAGAGACGCTGGTGATCCTTCTTGATCAGGGTAGAGATGTTGATGGTCCAAGAGAGGTCCTCAGAAATGTGGACACCCAGAAACTTGAAGCTGGTGACACGCTCCACTTCAGTCCCGTTGATGAAAATGGGTGTGTGTGTGCTAGCTTTAGACTTCCTTAAGTCCACAATGAGCTCTTTGGTCTTCTTGGCGTTGAGCGACAGGTTGTTGTCAGAACACCACAATGTTAGGTGCTGGACCTCCTCCCTGTAGGCCGTCTCATCGTTGTTGCTGATGAGACCAATCACCGTACTGTCGTCTGCAAACTTGACAATGGTGTTAGAGCCATGTACAGGTGTGCAGTTGTGGGTGAAGAGGGAGTAAAGAAGAGGGCTCGTCGTAGAGATGGCATCCTCTGTGCTCCTGTTCTGATGGTAGGCGAATTGGAAGGGGTCTAGTGAAGGTGGTAAGCAGGTCTTGAGATGGGCCAGGACCAGCCTCTCCAAGTACTTCATGATGATGGGGGTGAGTGCAACTGGACGGAAGTCATTAAGGCTTGTTGCAGTGGAGTGTTTTGACACCGGCAAGATGGAGGTGGTTTTAAAGCACGCGGGCACAGCTGCCTGGGCTAAAGACAGATTAAATATGTCAGCCCAAACCTCAGCCAGCTGCACAGCACAGGCCCTGAATACGCGTCCGGGGATACCATCAGGACCAGCAGCCTTATGTGCATTAGTCCTGCTCAGTGCCGCACACACATCGGTGGTGGACAGTGTGAGGGGCTGGTGATCTGCAGAGACCACAGCCTTGATGGCCACCTCCTTGTTGTCCCTATCAAAGCAGTCATAGAAAAGTTAGGGGCAGCCATGGCCTACTGGGTAGCGCTTCGGACCTGTTACCAGAGGGTTGCCGGTTCGAACCCCGACCAGTAGGCACGGCTGAAGTGCCCTTGAGCAAGGCACCTAACCCCTCACTGCTCCCTGAGCGCCGCTGTTGTTGCAGGCAGCTCACTGCGCCGGGATTAGTGTGTGCTTCACTAATTCACGGATTGAGATAAATGCAGAGACCAAATTTCCCTATGGGATCAAAAGAGTATATATACTTATACTTATATACTTTCAGAAGTGGTTCAGATCATCAGACAAGGAGGTGTCGGTGACAGGGGGGAGGAGTTAGTAGTTTTGTGATGGCCTGGATGCCTTGCCACATGCGTCAGGGGTCCGAGTTGTTCTTGAAGTGATTCTCAATCTTCAGGTAAGTTATTGTGTACCTGTTCAAGTGTGTACTTTTACATTAAGTACCCATGTACAGTTCTGTATTTGCCACTATACTCCCCATTTCTAAAAGCTATCAAAGAATTATTTTCAGTTAGCCAGTGAAAAGTATATGACCACCAACCACATACCTGCATGCCTCTTTTGCAAGCAATGGAAGGGGCATGCAGAGACTGAGGTGGGGTCAGTTCAATATGGCACACAAGGTGATATTTTCCCCATTGCCTAGCCCTGAGAGGACATCGCCTGCGACTTGTGGCCAGATCTGAAAAGAAGGCAGGATCCATAATCCCCCCCCCCCCCCCCCCACACACGCAATATTCCAAAATTGCAAAATTCAAAAAAATGCTTTTTTTCAATAGCAATTTCTCCAGTAATTGTTTTTTCTTTTTACTTTTGTTTTGTTGCTACATTTTTTATTTGTTTCATTCAATTCATTCACATTCACAGTATTCCATATACCTGTGACGTGTGATTCCATTTTTCTTTATTTCTGTAAGAAATGTCAGCTGATTACTGCAGAAATGAGTCTGAGAAAATGACAATAAAAAATAGAAACACAAAGACTGCAATGTTTTATATAAAGCGCATCAGTGTGTTGCTGTTGATTTGAAACAGTAATTTTAAAGGATTTTTCCTTTCTTTCTATGTCTTATTTGGCTGTGTGTAGAGTTTTGACATAATGAACTAAATTCTGCAAAAACTGTTTGAGCAATATGCAAAAACTGTAATCGGAGTTAATCAAATCTTCTTATGAAAACACACCACATCTAAGAGCATTTTTGTTTCAATAGACATATGTTCCTGCATTAACTCTTTGTGCCTATCTCCTCCTCTCTATCCTTCTCTTCCACTCTATCCCTATCTTCCTCTCTATCCTTCTCCTCCTCTCTATTCCTCTCTTCCTGTCTCATTCAGACTGATGGGCATTGCCCGCTCTGCTGTCCTCTGTTTCGTGATTGATACCACGGGGAGCATGGCTGACGACATCGCTGAGGCACAGAGTGTTGCCACTCAAATCATTGACAGCAAGAAGGGCACCGCAGACGAGCCCTCGGAATACGTCCTTGTCCAGTTTAACGACCCCAGTAAGACCCCATCTCAACATCTGCCCAAACACCCATCTCAACACCTCCCAAAAACACCCATCTCAACACCTCCCCAAACACTAGGGTTGGGCACCGAAACACGGTTCTAATATGGCACCGGTGCCGACACAAACGGTAGTAACTGCATCGAATAACAACTTGGATTTCGGTGCCTCATTTCGGTGCTTAAATAGTGTTTTATTTATTTATTTATTTATTTTATACGAGGCATCACTGCATGTCATGCGCCATCTCTAACGTCTTGCTCTGATAGCAACACATCCAGGTACAGTTAGCTAACATAAGTGGATGTATAAACCAGAGGGGTGCACCACATAGGCAAGTGGACAGTGTTTGACAGCTTGCGTGAGCCCAAGTAGCTTACTTTAAAGCGATATCGCGAGCTCCTGTCAAAATCTAGCAGTGGGCCTAACTACACACAAGCAAAAGGCTATGAAACAACATCAACAGCAGCCTAACAGCAGCCTAATACCTTACACAATGTCACTGCTAATGCACTAACTGGTATTTATTTGAAATGTTATCAGCAAAGTTGTAAGGTGAAAACTTTATTTCACGGTGTGTTCTAAACAACATAATGGCATGATATTAATCTTTCATGTACATGACGCCCATATAGCATCAGAATGAATATGAAGATCATGTTAAAAGTTAGCTGGCAAAAACATAAATATGTAGGTTACATAGGCCTACCTGATGTCACTGAGCTGTCAAAGGAAACCATCTCCGTAGCCTATGTTATCGCTAGTTAAACTCAGCTGACTGGTGTTAGCGCATAGCCATAGTTGGTGTTAAAATGACTAGGCTAGCGCTGGGAATCTAAACACTTCAACACCGACATGTTGCCTGATATGTTCAAAACTATTGCGTGTTATGGGTTAAGACATGAAATTTCTTGAAGCATTTGGGAACACACTGAATTAACTGGAAAGTAGTCCCTGGAAAGGAGTCCCTGTTAGATTAGCTTGCTTGCAAATGCAGTTGTCCATGTTCTATGGCAAGCGGTTTTAACATACCTTATGGCAAACCGCCTACACTGGGTAAACTTGAAAGCAGAGCTTTGTGTGTGCATGCATGGCAAGCTGTTTTAACATTTAAATGTATTATTTGTAGAAGCAATGAGATATTGATAGTAAATTGAATATAACAGTTCAATTTCATGTTCAAATTTGTCTTATCAATAAAAAAAAAAAAAGCAATTCATGCTTTAGACCATTTTAATTTAAAACATTTTAAAAACAAAGTACCGGTTCAGGCGCCGTTTCAGCACCGGCACCGTTTTAAAAGTATCGATTTAGCCCCGGTATCGGATAAAACCCACGATACCCAACCCTACCAAACACCCATCTCAACATCTTCCCAAACACCCATCTCAACACCTCCCAAAAACACCCATCTCAACATCTCCCCAAACACCTCCCAAAAACACCCATCTCAACATCTCCCCAAACACCCATCTCAACATCTCCCCAAACACCTCCCAAAAACACCATCTCAACATCTCCCCAAACACCCATCTCAACACCTCCCCAAACACACATCTCAACATCTCCCCAAACACCCATCTCAACACCTCCCAAAAACACCCATCACAACATCTCCCCAAACATCCATCTCAACATCTCCCCAAACACCTCCCAAAAACACCCATCTCAACAACTCCCCAAACATCCATCTCAACATCTCCCCAAACACCTCCCAAAAACACCCATCTCAACATCTCCCAGCTATTTTGCAGATATACTGCACATTGAAGCATGCTCAACAATGTCAATTCAAATACATCCATAATATACAGTATGAGAAATATGTATATACAACCCCAAATCAGAAAAAAATGGGACGTTGTGTAAAATGTGAATAAAAACAAAATGTAATAATATGCAAATTTCGTAAACTCATATTTAGCTGCAAAAAGGACACAGACAACATATACAATGTTGAAAATGACAAATTTTGCTATTTCATGGAAAATATATGTTCATTTTGAATTTTATACCAGCAACACGTTTCAAAACAAGTTGGGACAGGGGCAACACAATGCTGGAAAAATTGTGTATGATAAAGAAAACAAAAGGAGAAATATTTCACAACTAATTTGGGTAACTGGCAACATGATTGGGTATGTAAGGACCTCATTGTAATGCTTCTTAATATGAAATTATGAAGTATTTGGGGAGTTCATCATTTATAGTACATCATTAAAATATTATGAAGTATTTGGGGAGTTCATCATTTATAGTACATCATTAAAATATTATGAAGTATTTGGGGAGTTCATCATTTATAGTACATCATTAAAATATTCAGAGAATCCAGAGAATTTGGCATTGCATTAAAACCAGACCTGTTTACAGAAAATCATTGAGCTCAGGAAAACTTCTGACAACCACTGTATGAGCACAGTTTGACATTCAATTGGTTTTAGTGCTCAGTTCAAAAATAAACCCAACATCTATGACTGTGTGGAGGTACAGGTGCCTACTGCATGGGCATCTTGCACATCTGGCAAGGCACAATCAATTCTGAATGATGTATACAGGTTTTGAGAAACATATACTGGCATCCTGGTAATGTGTTTTCCAGGTAAGACCTTGCATATTTCAGGAAAACAATGCCAAAATTAATCCTGCACATGTTTAAACAGTATTTCTCCATAGAGGAAGAGTCCAGGTGCTAAAATGGCCTGTCTGCAGTCCAGACCTGTCAAATTAGGTACATCATGGAATGACCGACATGATTAAGAATACCCCATACTGTTGAGCAACTGAAATCCTATATCGGGCAGGAATGAGACAACATTTAATTCTCAAAACTCTAGCAACTGGTCTCCTCAGTTCCTAAACATTTACAGAATTTTGTTAAATGAGGTGAAGCCGCACAGGGGTAAATATACCCGTCCCAACTTTTTTTGAAACATGTTGCTGGCATCAAATTCAACATATTTTCCATGAAAAAGTCAAATGTGTAATTTTCAATATTTTATGCTGTCTACATCCTTTTTGCAGCTAAATATGGGTTTTCGACATTTGTAGATTTTCACATTCTGTTTTTATTTGCATTTTACACGTCCCAACTTCTTCTGATTTGGGGTTGTAAAATTTCTCACTTTCATGTCTGTGTCTGTCCGCCTCTCTCCTTGTGTGTGTGTGTGTGTCTGTATGTGTGTGTTAGAATTTGGTCCTCTGGTCAGGACTGCTGACCCCGAGGTGATGAAGGCAGAGATCTCCGCTCTTACGGCTAATGGTGGTGGGGACATGCCAGAGATGTGCCTCTCGGGACTTCAGGTAAACACACACACACACCTAGGGCGTGTCTCGGGACTTCAGGTAAACACACACACACACCTAAAGCGTGTCTCGGGACTTCAGGTAAACAGACACACACACACCTAGGGCGTGGGGACTCAAGGGATGTGCCTCTCTGATACACACTCTCACACACAGATAAGGACCACTGATGCACTCACAAGAGACATTTATGCACACAAAGATTCAGACACTTCTTTAATACCAGTATCTCTGATGAGTTCTCCAGTCTGGTCCTTTCCTTAATACTGTCATTTCTTTTTCGTACTCCTTTCCCTGTCTGGTGTAGCTGGCTCTGACTGGTGCACCTCCCTCTTCCCAAATCTACGTTTTTACCGACGCTCCTGCCAAAGACATGAGCCTGGAGAAGACCATCATCGCCCTGATCCGCAGCACCAAATCAACAGTAAACGCTCGGGATTCAAGAGACGTTTTGTCAAAACACACAAACAAGGCACACACAAATGAACACACACACTAATACATCTCTTATAATTCTTTCTTATGCACAGGTGAACATTTTCATGACGGCGAATCGTAAGGTCACACGTAGGAGCCTTGGTCCTGCACGCCTGCCCCGGGCTGATTTCCGAGTGTACTATGACCTGGCACTGGCCTCAGGTGGACAGGCCATCGAGGTGACCAAGGCCAGCCTCCCCCAGGCCACGGAGATCATAGTGGACTCCACCACCTCTGCCCTGGTGAGCTGAGCAGATATGCCCCGCCCTCCTGTCCTGTGTGATGCTGAGGTCACAACATCAACATTCTAACTGCTCAGAGCAAATTATGTAAAACCTGCAAAGTGAGGAAGTCATGAACTACATGACACTGTATCACAGCAGGAGTGATACTGTATATATCACAGCAGGGATGTACTCTGTGGCCCTAAACCCACAGTGATACTGTATATATCACATCCATTATAGTGGGGACTAAACCACATGGTACTGAGCCTAAAACAGTTCAGTATCAAATTAGCAAAAATATTTTTATGTTATTAAATTAAATTAGCTATGGTTTATTTTTTGCCTTTTGCCCATCATTTAAATTAGAGCCCTTTATGTTTAAGCCCATCTTTACATTTGTTTGATTGTTTTATGTTTCAGGTGACAATTCTACAAAGAGCCAGAAACCCTGGTGCAGTGGAGACCTTTTCCTTCCTCCTGGATGAGTCTGTTTCTAATGTGACCCTGTACATCACGGGGACTTCAACAGCTTTCACTCTGCGAAACCCCACAGGTACGACAGTATGTCTGCTGAACCAACGTCAGCGTGTAGCAGATTGTTGTGACATATTCTTTAGGAAATGTCATTAATGTGACAGCCAGAGCTCAGGCATTCACAGACACCAAGAGGCATTTGCAATTCCCATTCTTTTCCCCGATGCACTTAATTAGCCTGGGTGCCATTCCGAACTTAGTCCCGCCCACAACATTTGAGGTCGGGAAGTTCGGTCTGGCGTTACTCTATTGTGGAGCAAGTATGCCCGCCCTAGATCGGGCGGACCAATCAAATCGGCCTTTACGATGATGGACAGGTGAGCAACAGCGCCTGGTCTATCACGTCATCTGAGCACGCTTAGATTAGGCTTATGTTTGAAACAAAAACGCTGTGGCTAGGATACATGGCTTTTAAGACCCCATATGAAAAATGCATATTATTTAATTAGGTTTTATCACTGAAAACGATTATTTCTGAAAACTTTGGCCAAAGTTGAGATGTGGGAAAACTCATGGTTTCACTTTCATCAAGGGAAAACAGCGCTGTTGCATTGCGACATGTTCCCTTGTTTGTTTGAAATCTCTGATTGACCACTTGTTCGAGGGATTTGCGACAGCCTTTCCCAGCTGTTTAACATGTTTGTAGCATATCAGTGTTCAACAGAATTATTTTTAAAAACGGAGGGGATATAGGCTTTCAGTTTTTTCCTAATAGCCTACCTTACTACGTATCTCTTAAATTTCGCTAATGAGTGTTGTAGGCTAGAAGTTATTGACGGCACTAACTTTTACAAAAGACCAGAAAACAATGTTAAGGCATTTGTGGAGAAGAAGGATGGTTCGTGTGTTTTCTTCCTACACCTCACGGTAAGCTATTTCGTTGCTCTGATTGGTTAGGTCTATCCAATTGAGTGCAGAGGCATTCCCCCCCTGTATCGGTTGAAACACGCCCCATAATTATGTCCCAATGGAGCAGTATCAGACTCATATTCTGACTAGAATTGAGTATGACTACATCAGGCTAGCACTTAATGCCATCACAACAGACACCTCTAACTATAATGAGCTGGTCACAAGCAGGCTGTTGGTGGCCTTTTTCAGCTGCCAGGTGTGTCCTGCTGTTCAACTGGTAGCTGCTAGGTCTCTTCCTAGGCATATGACACTTCCCTTTCATTCAGGGATTCTCCTCTCTCTCCTCACCTGCTCTCCCTCCCCTGTGGTGCATCTGTAGACTCACCTGTGAAGACTAGATGGAGAGGATGTGTTCTGCTATGTTGTGATGCACTTGTGTGTGTGCACATTTTGCATGTGTATCTTGGCAGCACTGTACTCTAGGTGTCAGGCTGCTTTCATTTTAGAGTGACATAAATTACTGCAATCAGCAGCATCACTAAACAAATGCCAATATAGAGCATAGGAGATTTGTGATATACAGAATGCCTTATGAATGGTCCAGTCATTGTTTGTCACTATTTTCAGGCTTAGTGGATACAACTGCCATATGACATTCCTGGGTTTCAGTCTTTTAACTCGCTGATGATAGTGGGCGTTCACATTCAAAACAGATACTTTAAAACACAACAGGTTACTTATTTTAAATGGCATACCGCAACAAAATGAAAAACCATTGACTCATTTCACTGATTAAAAATAGTCAGCACGATTGACATTGAGTTAGGTGCAATTCTAACTGCATTGGGATGACATTCAGCTGCACTGCACAAAGTTTGGACAATTGATCAACTATTGCACAAAATCTGTTGTGGTAGACTGTGCCTTTCATGTAATTTATCGTTCTGTCTCATCCTAGGTGTGTCTCAGAGTTCCACACAGACAGCTGGACCCTTGGGAACAATTCAGACTGTGGGCAATCTGAAACGTGTCCGACTCAACACCCCGGAACAGACAGGATTATGGGAAATCCACATGAAGACTCGTGAAGCCTACACTGTCAAAGTAACCGGTGGGTCTCCTTTTCATCCTGCTGGGTTTTTGAAGTTCATATACCTGTTCCAACTGTAGCTTTGTGGGGAAGGGGAAAGCCACAAGAGTTTTTGTGATTGTGTGTTGTATACACAACAAGTGTTGTGTATGCATCCATCAAGCATCTGTGTGTGTGTGTCTGTCATCTCCAGGTCAGAGTGCCATCACTTTTGTTTATAATTTTGTGGAGACATTCGAAGGGCCTCACCCGGGGTATGGAGTCATTGATGGACGCCCACAGGCAGGTAGGGCAAGTCAACAGTTATTACTGTCTTTTCCGGGGCATACTGTGACAGCTTTTGGAACATAATTCACTCGTTATCGCTCTTCTCATCCTCATTTCTCTCTCTCTCTCTCCACTCCCATCGCTTCCTCCCTCTATCTCTCTCCCGTTAGGCTCGCCAACCAAACTGCTGCTGACGCTCACTGGCCCCCACGGTCCCGAGACCCTGAAAGTGCTGGAGGCTGCCCTGGTGGAGGTATCTGGCTCAGGCCTGGCTGGAGGAACCGTGCAGGAGATGGGCGGCGGTAACTTCCTGGTGTTCGTGAACAGCGCCCCTGCAGGCGAGTTCGTGGTTCTGCTTAAGGGAGAGGACACTTCCACCTCCAGCCAATTCCATAGGCAGTCCACCACACAGATGTCTCTCACTCCAGTCTCAGTAAAGGTGTGTAGAATTATTACTACACCACATAGTCTACAGTACTAACCATGAGTCTTGGGAGAAGTCTCACTACAGTTTATGATAACAGGGGTAATTATAGTTTATGGGCAGTGTTGGGGGTAATGCGTACTGTAATTTCGTTATTTTATTGGGTAACGAAGTAAGGTAACGCATTACAATTCAAATTTCAGTAATAGTTACAGACGTTACTGAATAACTGTAACGTCCATTCCTGCGTTACTCACAATATCTCTAATATATTGACTTATTGTTGGCATGCAGTGATTGCTTATTGAAAATATAGATTAGCCTAGACACATTATGTCATTGTAGTATATATGCGGAGGGTAGAGCACGCATTCTCTCCATGGACCGCTCTCCCTCAAACAGGTTGGCTTCAGCCCGCACCTCCCCTATACGCAAATCAAAACAGTGGCTTGTGCAAGAACTGTTCTTGCAGACTACAACTGGTGCTGGAACTTTGTTCAAAATTGATGCATTCAAGTTAACTTTGCAAAGTTAGTGTTATAGCCTTCTTATCACAATGTTGTCAATCGCAAACACTATTTTAACGTCTCTCTATGGAACTACCTGTAACTTAATTTGCGGAGAACGAAGAGAAAGCACCTTTTTGATAAATGAGACAGTAGTGGAAAAATATCTTTTAAGAACTAATCTGTAGCCTAGGGTAGGCTTCTGCAAAAAACAATTTTGTTGGCGATTTAAACTATCTAGCGGACGTATTTAAAAGGTTACAAGCAATAGAGGCTTATGGGCCGTGTTTTGGTTCGTAAATTAATTTGCCCTACAGTACTTCTGTACAATAAACAAATGTGTTCGTTCAACTTTATGCAGAAGAAATACGCACTTAGCCAGCCTATAACGGACACATTTTAGAGAGAGAATGAGAATGTACGCACGCAAGAATCTGTTGGCTATGTGGCAGGTTACCAGCAAACAATGTTTACCTAATGCATTAACTCAAGACCTCAAACGTTTAACAGAAAGGATGCAGCAGGCAGCAAATGTAGAAGAATAATTTCCAATGGAAGAACAAAACGCTGAATGAAGCCCAAAGCTTTACTGATGTTAAAGCACACACACATAACGGTAAAATAAAAGTAAACACAAAGTAAATTTAGCAATGGCGACAAAATTAATATAGACTATTTTTAGTGAAAGTATAAGCCTACTAGGCTACTTTTAGCTGACCAATGCCGAATCTGAAATTGCAAATAACAATGTTGCCTAACTCTTTGAATGTTGCACCCTGGTTAAGTTAGAGACCAACTCAAGTAAAGAAACGATAACGAGTAACACGTTACTTTCCAAAATGACTAACAAGTAAAGTAATTTCATTACAATTTAAAGGAACACGCCACCCAAAATCAGTAGTAATATATGTTCTTACCTTAACTTTCACGAAGTTGAGTCATACCTCTCCCTCACGTCCAGATGTGCACTCAAACGCTTCTGGCGGCCGAATGTGTTAGCATGTTGCTATGCTAGCGGGCTCTGCCGTAGCCGTAGAGGGAGTAAGATGGCATTAATCAAACACATCCACGTTTTCCCTACTTAAATACAGTTGCACAAGTAGTTGATAAAAATGTGTAAGGTCACACAACATGAAACGTGACGATATTCCAAGCGAATAAACAGGAGAACTACAACGTCTGGCGCAATAGCACTTGGGAGTACTTCGACCTAGGTAGTAATATTAATTAACACCTAATTGTAGATCCTATCCACCACAGAGTTTAGAATCCATGCTTGATCGAATTTCAGCCTCACCCTCCCTCTGAGCCACACACACTAGAGATGCTGATGGGCTTTTATTTCAACCATAACTGCATAGCAAAACTTAATCCATCCATCAGCAAAGTTTTTTGACCAATTTTCAAAACCGCACCCGCCCGGCATCCGCTGTGTTTTAATGTATATGTGATTCGGCGCTGCTGACGTGAGGCTAGAAAGCTCTTGCCTGTTCTTTCTAGAAAGACTGATCCAATGCAGCAAATATATTAAAAGGCTAAAGTCCTACATTGGCTATGTTGTAGCCTATCCCCAGAATATCAGCAGCAAACTCTGTTCTGCGAGACAGAGACTGTCTGAAATAAATGTCTAAATATCACCTGCTTGCTGCAGCTTCGGTCTGCACGTCCTTTTAAAACAGTCTGCACGTCCTTTTTTTTCTCTCTCGAGCATTTAATCTGCTGCCGGCTTGTCTCTCCACGTTGTCCAAAATGCTTGATTGCATTGCATTCTCCAATTTTTAGCTAAATTTTCATGTACCACATCAGCATTTTTGTTCAGTGAATCTTTTGTAAATTGCTTTACAATTACCGTCGGGCCTACTGTATAGGCCTATTGTCAGGCTTGCCTCAGCTTCGGTCATGTCCTTTTACAATTTTATCATTTTATCATTTTATCATCACCTAATAAAAAACGCAATTTGGCACATAATTTCAACATGCTGCTGGCCTACTAATTAATGCCTATTGTACTTTATTTTTTGCAAAAAGAAAGAAATCCTTGATAAAATAACAAGTCATTCACATTTTACTTTAGCCTACGCAGTGGCATGTCAGGGTGACACTATGGGGCCGTTTATACGAGGACGATTGCAAAGGAAGACGACAAAATATTTTATCATAAGTGCCTTTCGTTTACACGGCGACCCCACTGTCGGGGCTTGAATACGCAAAAATCTGAAGACTCCTTCCAGAGTGTAGAGTTTTGAAGACGACCTGGGTTGCGTCTCCGTCTAAACGGCTAAACCAAAGATCCTTGATTACCTCTCTGGCTAAACTGTCAAATTAGAATGTCTGCGCCGTGGCGCACCGGGTTCTATCACACCACCACCCAGCGGTCTGGAATGCATATCCAATCGAATATCACATACTCTTGCGTCTTCATATAAACAAAGATTTCCCCCTGGGAATGCTCGTTTAAACGTGAATAAAAAAATGAAGACGAGACGCCACTTCTGCGTCTTCTCTTTTCATCGTCACCGTATAAACGTAGCCGATGACAAGCCTGTTCTGAAGACTCCCATTCATTTTGACTGCATGGGAAGAGAGCGCGTCTTTTTCAGACAGACAGCGCAATTCATTTTATAGCCTACCAGCAGGCCGATCGGACAAACTAGCGCCTCGATATTAAAGAAACGCTGACTCCATTCATTCCGAAAGTCCACCGCACAACAGTGCAACGTGCATGTACACATTTTTAGTAACAACCGCCAAACTTGCTTGCTTGCCTTCTAAGTTTTCCGACTTTTTTTCTTACCTTCTTTTTTCCGCTGTGGATGTTATTGAGCTTATAGAAGTCATACAAGTCATATCACTCTCTGTCTCTCTTTTAAATGCCTATTCCCTGAAGGCTACAATTACTATGTGTTTGATATCAAAACAAAACAACCCAGGCAGTCTCATCTAGGATATAGCACAGGTTGAAGTCAACGTCAAGTTGGTTCTATTTACGGAGGTGAATGTGTGTGTGTGTGTATGTGTGTGTAAACATCTTGTAGATGACTCAGAAATGACATCGGAAGACGAAGGAGTGAATAGTGGCAAGAGGCAAGCCAAAGGTTGCCGACAAGGGCCCGACGCTATTGTAAAGCAATTTACAAAAGATTCACGGAACAAAAATGCTGATGTGGTACATGAAAATTTAGCTAAAAATGTGGAGAATGCAATGCAATCAAGCATTTTGGACGATAGGCTATATTGGCACACATAATAGGCTAGGTAACAGGCCGATGTGCGTTTTATTTGGAGACTGTTTTGCGAGACAGAGACTGAGTTTGCTGCTGATATTCTGGGGATAGGCTACAATTGGAATATCGTCACGTTTCATGTTGTGTGACCTTACACATTTTTATCAACTACTTGTGCAACTGTATTTAAGTAGGGAAAACGTGGATGTGTTTGATTAATGCCATCTTACTCCCTCTACGGCTACGGCAGAGCCCGCTAGCATAGCAACATGCTAACACATTCGCGCCGCGCGCCAGAGCGTTTGAGTGCACATAAGGACGCGGGAGAGGTATGACTCAACTCGTGAAAGTTAAGGTAAGAACATATATTACTACTGATTTTGGGTGGCGTGTTCCTTTAAAGTAGTAATGAGTAACTTGTAACGGATTACTTTTTTTCTGAGTAACAACCCCAACACTGTTTATGGGTAAGCTATTTTGTGTGTAAAAATATCCTCACACCATGTGCTAACAGCAGGGTTGTGCAAAATTTGAGTTGCAATTCTGCTTCCTGTTTGCTACCTCAATTGAAATGCTAGTGAAATTCAATAATTGAATTGGAATTTAAGACCCAGGTTCAATTCAATTCTGGAATTTTGCACAAGCCTGGCTAACAGTGTGGTGGGTATATTTTTACACTACAGTCAGTAGTAGCTGAGCAGTCCTCACATTGAATTTAAACAAACACATCTTTATTTTACATAAGCTGCAGTTCTGCCTACCTAACATACAGTAATTGGGGCAGCCGTGGCCCACTGGTTAGCACTCTGGACTTGTAACCGGAGGGTTGCCGGTTCGAGCCCCGACCAGTGGGCCGCGGCTGAAGTGCCCTTGAGCAAGGCACCTAACCCCTCACTGCTCCCCGAGCGCCGCCATTGTAGCAGGCAGCTCACTGCGCCGTGATTAGTGTGTGCTTCACCTCATTGTGTGTTCATTGTGTGCTGTTTGTGTTTCACTAATTCACCGATTGGGTTAAATGCAGAGACCAAATTTCCCTCACGGGATCAAAAAAGTATATATTCTTATATACTTATACTTATATTTTATCCTGTCTCAGTGGCCTGATACAAGTTTATCTAAGTTCACTCTTCCCCGCCACAATGCCACAAAATCATTTTGCACCATTTCTGTTGAAACTCACCAAGTATTGTTGAAATAGTTTTCTAAAAGTGTGGTTGTGCTGCAGATTGTAGTTGACACCAGTATGGAGCCAGGGAAGGCTATAAACATACCTTTCAGCATCACCAGCAGTGAGACAGGGACCACGTTCAACATCCAGGCAACAAACGACAAGAACTTTGCCATGAAATACCCTTCAAGGTGAGCACATCTCAAGCAGCAAGCAAACAAAAACATGAGTACAATTTAGAAGACAAGAGGCATGCAATAATTGTAATAAATCATGGTGATTATCCAGCAATATCTATTCACACTCTGTTTTTGCCAAAACCCAAACATTTTAGGACTAAAATTGTTAAATCTTGGACAGATCTAAGACTAATCTGTAGATGACTCTTAAAGGTGTTATTTAAGAAGTGTGGAGTTTTTCTTTAGTTTGAAGCATTTAAAAAATGACCTAGAAATATCAACAGAATGTAAATGAACAACCCTTTTCACATGATGTCAAAAACGCCCATGCTTTTGCCCAATACTCTATAGTTTGTGGCAGTGAACTCTCTTGTAATATCACTTTGCATTAAATGTAATGCAAGTCAGTGGTAGAGTGCTGTGTAGCTGCATTCAAGACAACTTAAAGCCTAAAAAACTCCACATATACGTTCAATAAGGCCATAGTATTTCTGTCTCCTTGTGGTGGCAGCATTACCAGTGGGAGTAGCGTGGAGGCTAAAGGGACGCTAACCATCACTGCTCCATCCGGCATCGCCTCAGGCACTGATGTCACCCTGACCATCAACGCAGAGTCCTCACGAACCCACGACTCCAACTACGCCGTAGTGCGGCTCTCTGTGATGAAGAAGGTGATCGATTTGTTACATGATGATCAAACAAACAAACATTTTGACATCCTCTGACAGTCAAAGTGTAGTGTTAAGCAGTCCAGTGATGTATATTGCATGTAAGCCTAGTTTAAAAGGGCATGTGTGCCGTACCAGACGCTGTGAACACATTGCCTTTATAATGAAATAACTGACTCTGACTTTCTGTCTGTACACTTCCCCAAAAGGTGACCGATTTTACCCCTCCTGTGTGTAATGTGGTTAATGTCAACAACACCTGCGCAGACGACTGCAGCTCGGCCTCATGGGACGTCTCGGTCGACATCACTGACGGCAATGGCACGGGCGTGGAGAGGGTCTGGGTCCAGCAGGGGGACAGTGATCTGATCAGTGAGAGCACAACAGGGCCAGGTGCGGGCGTGACTGTGATCCATCGGTTGTACCGCACCTCGTGCTGCACTCCAGACCTCAAGCTGTCCGTCACGGACAAGGAGGGCAATGTCGGCTCCTGCTCCCACTCCATCAAGCTGCCGACCACTACACCAGTTCCACCAACCACTACGGCAGCGACCACAATGGCAGTTCCACCAACCACTACAACAGCAACCACAACGGCAGCGACCACTACGACAGCGACCACTACGACACCAACCACTACGACAGCGACCACTACGGCAGTTCCACCTACCACTACGACAGCGACCACTACGGCAGTGACCACTACCACACCCAGTGGCGGACCACCCTCCATCAGTTTGGCAACACCTCTGTGGTTCTGCCTACTATTGTCTGCCACTGCCATAGTTCGAGATTTACTCCCGGTCTCGCTGTAAGATATGTATGCTATGTATGTATATAGTTGCTAACCAGTAGAACAAAGTTGTGCTTGTAACATGTAATCTGGTTTCTGTACGCACACCATACTGCAATTCTACAGTATTCATAAGCCTATACTAATTGTAGTGTTGTTGGATTGGAATTGTGAACTTTGCATTTAATACATAGGCCTACTTGCTGTGAGGGGTATAATGCCTTATTTCGGATTGAAACCATGCTTAAATGAAATGGCTTAATATGCCAGTGGTGGTATTTGTGGTTGATTACATACTGTAGTAGCACATCATTTGGCTGAAACAAACCTGAACCACAGGATAAGACTGCCCCCTCCTGGCCACCCTGTTATGAATGCCACCACTTACAGCAGCACTAAAGAAGCTCTTAGGGTACCCCTAGTTGAGAAGCACATTAATAAATTAACTAAATGTGTGTCATTGCAACAAACTATAAACATAACAACAATACAATAAAGATTGAATGCACCAAGAGCAGTCTCTTGCTGCTTATCGCTTGCCTATTTTAGAAGTGATAAGCCCTGCTCAGAGTGAGGCAGTAGTGCCGTTCGCCCTATTAAAGGTATACTATGCAGTTTCAGGTATTTTTGACCAGTCTATGGCTCCCCGATATATTTATATTTTTCTCTGCCATTGTAAATAGCCTACTTCTTGTGGCTTGTTTGCCCTGTACACAATGAAAATGCTTTTGTTGTGGAGGCGAAGGCAACAGGAAAAAAACTATCTCCAAAGAGCTATATCTACTGACAAGGTAATGTTTCACGATTCTCACGAGATGTCTTCGGGTTGACTATTCTTGAAGTTGCATGCTGGTTCTCTTGTTAGCGACTCGCTACGGCTATGCTATGCTCGGTGAATGATTCCCCTATTACAAGTTCGTTTCCATCAAATTGGCTTCGTAAAGGTTATATTAAGGTGAAAATCCTGCGTAGTGCCCCTTTGAGAGTTTATGTGCCATCAAAACTATTTTGGAAAAGTTATTGTAAGGTAAACAAATTCTTTAGGGGGGCTTAAAAACTTCACACAAATCATCAGAGTTGGACGTTCTTCTTTTCCTGTAGCCGATCATCACCCTCAAACTTCAGTGGGCTATGGACACCATGCCATCCAGACTAGAGTGTCTCTCTGTTTTCCACCATGTCCACACTAGCTCAGATTAATTTGTATCCGACACACCTTTGTTACGATTCGCACTCCCGTCCACATTAGACTGTTGCATCCGATTCCCTGGAGAGGAGCAGTTTGGATCTGCTGGAGACTCCAAACTCATTTTGCACCGGAACCGTATCGGACGAATGTAGACGGTGTGTTGCGGAACCATCTGAAAAGAGATGATGTACAAGCCCATGTTCCCTTCCCTGGTTCGTTGTGCTCGTTTCACGTGATGATGCCTTTCAAGAAGTAAACTAAATTTATTAATTTGACGAGTAGCCTACAGTGAATGGCAACGGATAATGCAACTTCATTCAAAGACGCTGTATACAGTTATGTTTATACTGTAACTGTGTATGTGACAAATAAATCCCTCTTGATCATTAGAAGCACTGTGTGGTAGGCTATTTTGTTCATTCATTTTAGCAGACAAAGACCTGGCTGGCATTATAATGGGAATTATAAGTTAGTCGCATGCGAGCAATCTATTGCACCCAAACTTGGCAAACATTTTGCAGATTTTATCTGATGGTTATTTCTCTCCTTGTATCCATACTTGTTGACTGTACATTTATCATGATTTTCAAGAATCAGAATTAAGAATTGTAATGCAGGTTTTTAACACTGCATGGCCATTGTTTATCTGACCTAGCAACAGTAACATAAGGACAGAGAGGGTTAACAAAGAGTATAGAAGTTCGGAACGAGAGGCGCAAACGTTCGACAATTTCCGCGAGGGCGCTCACGAATAAGTGCAGAATGAATGGAGGTCTATGGAGCTGTACCCCTCAAATCCACTTTTCTCGGGATATAATTTTTTGCCCAGAAATTTCAATGTTGCAGTCGAAAGAGGGGGCAGAAAAAATACAAACCGCTGAGTATTATATTTTTTGAGTCACTTATTTGTTCTAAAAAGCCTTTCAAATGTGTCAGTGACGTCATTCATTAGCAGAAAGCTAGTGTGTTGTGGGTAACAACGACCCAATCTGTAAGAAATCGAAATGACGTGACTACTCGTTCATTCAAGTTTTGGCCTATAATCCATATTGAGCTTGCAGAAACCACAATCAAATCTTTGATTTCTCAACCTCAACCAGGTGAAAGCCGTCTAGCTCCATAGACCCCCATTGTTTTTGCACTTATTCGTGATCGCCTCTAGCGGAACTGCAACAGATTGCCGGTACAATGGAGTTAATAGGGAGTGATCCGGCTCTCCGTAAACGGGCTCTGCTAGTAATCAAGGATCTTTGATAAGGATGCAGGACTTGGCAAAGGGTGAACGGCCTAGAGATTTACAAATCAATGGAGAAATGTGGACGCACATCATATATACCATGAAACTGATACGGCGTTTGTGGACGCGGATCGGATTTGTTCCGAAAATCCGTGTTAAAACTGATTCGGACTAGTGTCTAAGCCTACATAATACTTTAATAGAATAGGCCTGAATAACGTTAGATGTTTACTCACACCCCATTACCCTAGGCATGAATGTATTCATACAATGGAATGATGCATGATTCTACAGATTGTATTCCTATTGTTATTGTATGAATGTCACAAAGTATGCTATTCAAAATACTTTTGCTAACTCATCATCAACCGTTTTTTATTCAGGGAGAAACTGACTGAGCATCAAGCTCTTTTACAGCAATGCCCTGAGTTACAAAACAACAACAATAATCAAAACAACAAAACAAGAACAATAAAAGATACAAAAGGCAAATAATAATAATAATAACTAGATGTACCGCATAGCGGTACAAAATATGACCGCCGCTCAGTCCTGTACATCCGTTCCGCGAAAATAAATCACACTTCAATTTGTCTCCATCTTTTACTCCATCCCCCACTCTTGAAACTTTTGTGTATGCTTGTTTAGTGTGAGTGCGGCTGCACAGAAAGTAGCCTACTGGTGCTGAAAAGGTGAATAGATTGTAGAATAGCCAAAGAAGATGTAGCATTGTTATAAAACCTTTAAAATCTCTAAACAATCACAAGTAGGGCAGTTCATCACAGTTCATCCATTGCAACTGGATTGATGAAAGGTCACTTACACCTGTAGGCTACATTGTATTTGGGAAAAGCAAAAGGTATCAGCATAATTTTATTTATTTATTTATAAACAAAAAACATCTGTCAGTTCCATGCCGTTTTCAACAGCTATCAAAAATAAAGGTCATTTTTGGATGGATGGATTTTTTGTGAATGTTTCTTCTTCTACATAAGATTTTAGTCATCTTTAGTTCATGTGATACTTTATTGTCAATGCACAAATTAAGTAACAGTAGTCTGAAACGAAATGCTGTTTTACATCTAACCAGTGGTGCAAATAACTGACATGTCCAAATGGGCCTTGATGAAATGCGTCGCTAGACTGTTCATACACATTTTAACGGGCCAAAGTTGAAGAGCTGTTGTCCGTTATTGTTCGTGCAAATATAGGCTGATTCATGTTCCCTTGCATTGTGTAACTGAGGTCCATGGCTAGTCTGGCTTTCACCAGACCAAGCTCAATCTTTTAAGAAATCAAAAAATAAATAGCGGGCAGATCAGGCTGGGTTCACCCAGCCTAGTCCATAGGCACCGATCTTGTTTAATTTTCGATTGAGATATCCACGCTCTGGCTATTCTAAATGCAAAAAATGCATCAGGGAGTTATGAAAAAACTGTAACTAACAAACTAGATCCTAATAGAAAGCTGTTAGCTTCCCTAAGCTACAGGTAGGCTTATAAGGTAGGCCTATTTACAACATAAATTGTCAATAGGCTATGCTGGCGACACAAATAAAATCTCCTTTGGAACAATGGCTTACGCCTTACAGTATCAAGCGGACTTAAATTGCCATATCGTGGCGAAAAGTTGTAATAAAATTCACGCAGCTCCATGAGTCAAGGAAAGCGCGAATGAAGTAGCCACTTCTAAATGGGACCCACTAAGGTGTGTTGCTAAAGCAGCCATAATGAAATGAAGGTGTCATTGTTTGGATACTTCACACACACATGCTTTTTAATTTCACAGACTACAACTACCAAGCTGGAATCAAAGCACATTGATTCCCCTCTCACACCCTGCACTTAAAACAAATAAACAGGTGTCTCAGTCTCACGCATGTATAGGCAAAACTGTATCAGACCGGTGTAACGTTGGTAAATCTTCCATTGCACAGAATGATTTTTGTAGCACGTGCAACAAATGACAGTCGAAAGATACAATTACAGTGCTGCTATCAATTTGCTTGGTATAACCGCATTTATAGTTTTCTACAAATGCAATCAATCAATCAATCACTCCATCACTCAACCAATGCTAACGGTAACATTACCTAGGTCCTTATTGATATTATAAGATTAACGTACCTGCAGTAAAAAAAACCAAGCATGTCCAAGCATGATAAACTTCCTTAGATTTATTTCGCCTTCAAGAAGAAATGGGAATTACATTTCATGTGAATATCCTCCTATCCTTATTAGACGTTCTCTGCGGTAAACTACAGTACTTGTAGGAAGCGGCCATTGTTTTTCCAACCCACTTTTAACTTCCAACAAAATTACGTCTCACTGCAACGATGCGCCATCTAGTGGACAAACGACTACTTATCGCCAATACTGGAAATGCAGCCATGATGATGATGATGATGAATATTTATTTCGGCTTTCTTTTAATCCTACTGAATTTGTAATTATGTATCGGCCGTTCTAATACCGATAGTATGTGGGTGCCTCTGTGTGTGTGCATGTGTCTATGTGTGCACTGCCATCTACAGGCCAATGAGTGTACAGTCACTAAATGTACACATAACCTAATTTGTTTTAGACCCCCATGGATGAAATTCTACGAAACTTGGCATACCCCCAGAGAATGGCAGGTCAATCAAACATAAAATTTGGTGCAGTTCTGAACATCTTAACTCCAGATAGGGGCGATTAAAGCAGAATAATATTGCATTTTCATTTTTTACCGGGGGGGGTGCAAATCACAAATGAGTGATTATGGGTCAGGTTGATGTGGGCCCTTGAGCCCAACATACCATAAAAGATTCTTCATCCTCAGTGCCACGGTTCAGGTAGTTATTTAGGAAAAACTGCTTTTTTTGCGGTTCGGGGGTGTGTGGAGTGGCCCCTGGGGATGAAACAAATTTTTTCCGTAAAAGTCTAGAGGGGCTACATACCCACCAAATTTCATGTGCACCGGTGTTTCGGTGTCCCGGGTATCGTTGACCAAAAATTCAGGAAGTAGATGACTGGGGGAAAAAAAAAACTTTGACAATCATTATATGACCGCTTAGTGGCGGTCATAACAAAAATCAAATAAAAATAATAATAATAATAATAATAAATAAATAGAAAGAAAAGAAGGGGAATGTATAAATAATAATAATGATGATATAAAAGGTCTAAAATATCAGTCAAAGCAAGAACATTGTCCAACAGCCATATCATCAATTATACCCTTGAATTGGTCTAGTGACACAAACCTAATTTCAATAACTCTTGCAATTTGTTCCATTTATGAGATGCAAAAAATGTAAAAGCTAATTTACCAAATTCAGATTTAATTTGAGGAGTTTGAAGAGATATAAAATTAGAACATAGTCGTTAATCCTGCTAGTCATAGACCACTTGACTGAACTGAACTAGGAAAAACAGCGTCAGAAAGATTCAGTTGCTATCAGTTGATAACAGACATGTTGTACAACACTGCCATCTGCTGGTTGTTCAGTGGAGGGTGTCTTCGCATTCAAACCTAGTGGTATTTATTTGTGGATCTTGGTGTGCAGTAGGAATGTCTCAAAATTACGTCATCGACATAAAAGCAAAAAGGAGATTCACAAATGCAGATTCCACATACAAAGTCAAGCATATTTATTTTCAAATCTCGAAAATATATTTACAAAGATACGTTTATTTATATAAATTTGTTTATTTATTTGTATGTCACATTTTTATATTTGTATTTGGATATTTATAAATGTATGTATATGTATATATATCCTTTTATATATATTTAAATCATTTTGAGACAATCCTCACTCCATAGCTCTGAACCCAGATTGATAAGGACTTAATATAGAATAAGATGACAAAAAGGAACGAAGCTGTTCATTTACAAAGGATTCTAACATCTTAGCTAAACATGGAAGCTTGGAGATTGGCCTATAGTTATTCAAATCACTTGGGTCTCCTCCTTTATGTAAAGGGGTCACTAGGGCTGATTTCCAGACTTCTGGAATAGAACCAGAGCAGAATGTTAAATTAAAAATGTGAGTTAAAGGTTCAGCAATGACGGGGGCTGCAATCTTTAAGAGATGTGGGTCTAACTGATCTGCACCCAGAGCTTTTCATACACTTGGAATTACACAGTCCATAGAGAACCTCAGATTGGTTTACTGGTCTAAATGAGAAGGAAGTGTTATTAGGCCTATTTGAAAATAAAAACCTCTCATCATTCGGGACTAGTGACACTGAAATTGTGTCTCTGGTGCCATATACACATTATTCAATTGATCAAATAGAGTACCACATTTGATAAAGTGATCATTAAAAGCATTACAAATCTCCATTTTCTCATTTACCACTTTAGAATCCAACATAACTGACAGACGAAAGAGATTCCACACTATCCCATTGTCTCTCCAGTGATAGCATTGGCCACCAAGACCACCCATTTGCATCCTTGGTGGCCTTTGTGATGGAACTGAGGTAGCCTAGAAGTTAAGCCATTGTTTGTGGAGGTTCTCTACCTGGGGTGTGCATTGATGATACTCAGTGGTGTATGGCATTGTTTTATATTTTGAGTTCACTTATAGTGTGTAGAGATAGTAGTCCATGGTTGTCTGCAAAGTGTGTAGGCCTACATTTCATATTTTGTACGCAACACTACTTTGCATTGTTCACCATTTGCACTACCGCCACACACCATAGAATTTCACTAAATAGCATGCAGATAACAGACATAGCCTACACTCTATACGTGTTTAATTCGTGGTAGACATTCTTGTGGTGGATAGACCGTCCCACGGTTTCAGCTGTAATTTCATAATTATTGTTTTTCTTGTTCTGAACGCGTGTAGCCTTCTCCCCATCTCGGTCTTAACGCTACTGTATATTTTAGTAGTAGTGTCATAGAAAGCGCGCTCCTAGAAAGACTATGACTGCCTTTTCGCTCCACGGCTTTGTAAACTGTGGCCAACCCGTCGACGACCGTCATTCTTTAACTGAAATGAAATGTTTAACACAATACGCCAAGATGGGTTTGTAGCCAGCCAGTTTGGTATTTATGAAACTGCTAGTTTGTGTGTTTGCATGACTTTTTGGTTGTAACGACCTAATATAAAATGTTTTCAAAAGCGAATCTAATTTTACTGCTCCATGTTATCGCAACAGCACCACCAGTCGGGCTGTGCCTGCCCTTTGCAAAAGGATTAGCATTTTTGCAGATCCCTCCTCCTCCACAAAAACCGCCT
This sequence comes from Alosa alosa, assembly GCF_017589495.1. NCBI lineage: Eukaryota > Metazoa > Chordata > Actinopteri > Clupeiformes > Clupeidae > Alosa > Alosa alosa. The sequence goes on along the minus strand of NC_063189.1, from coordinate 29,226,797 downwards.
TGTCTGCCTGCGCCCTCGACGTCATTCATTTCACCACGAACCCCGGATTCAGGCGGACATCACGAAGAACATCCCTTGCTCTCAGCAAACGAGGTAAGCTTGCTTCACGGAATTTAGTTTCCCCCGCTTTACTCGCGCTTCACTATACGATTGTAAAATAATAAGTATTTGCTGTAAGAACATGCATAGTCGTAAAACAATTTAACATCGTTCCCGTCTTGTGGAAATCTGGCTAACCATTCAGCTAGTTAGCTAGCTGGTCGTCTTAGCACAATTCAGGCGCGTTACCTAAAATGGCGCAGCAAGTGCAGAAGATGCAATTCTCAAAATCAATAGACTCTTAACATTGGTCTGTACATAATTTCAGTTTGGTATGCCAAACAGTGCAATTGTATACTTTTGCTCAACATCCAATAAAAACATTGTCTACGTGTTTGAGTTTAGCATCCGCCACGGTAAATATAGTAGAGCCATTGAAAGTAGGTCAAACAATGCGGCCGCCGCATTGTCGGCCTACTTTAGCTAACCTAATGTTACTAGCTTCTTAGCGATGGCTCCAATCGACGCCATTCATGGTTTAGAACGACTATTGCACACTCACTTGCTAGAGGTACGGAATTTGTGGCACAGCGCACATGCATTTTCTTTCTCAATGTAATTTTCATCACCCTCTTATGTCTTCATTAGGTGTAGACCAGCGCCATGTCTGACGAGGGGAAGCTGTTTGTCGGTGGACTTAGCTTCGACACAACGGAGCAGTCCCTTGAAGAGGCTTTCTCTAAGTACGGGGTTATCTCAAACGGTAAGCTGATTTATCGGTGCAGATGGAATTCGACGGGTTAGTGTGGAAAGAGACCTCCGTGTATCAAGACAATACTCAAAGTCTCCCCCTCCCCCTTTATCCCTACAGTTCACGTTGCCAGAAATCGGGAAACCCAGAAATCGCGTGGTTTCGGTTTCGTCACATTCGAGAACCCGGATGATGCGAAAGACGCCTTGGAGGGAATGAATGGAAAGGTAAGCTACTACTTTTCAGTTTAAGAATCTTAAATATATTTTAATGCAGAATGTTGGTCAATGATTCTATGTTTATTATATAAAAATTACATGTTTGTGCCACTCATTAAGGTTATTATCTTATTATTTTATCTGTTTGCATAATTCACAAGCTAAATGCATGCATTAACAATGAGTTCACACTGAGCCTGGCTATGCTGTCAACATTCTGAAACTCCACACACCTCTCTGCCCATCTGGATTCGGTATCATACAGTAGATTCTCTGTAAAAAGTTCATACACAGCCCAAAATTCATGACCAACCATGTGTTCTCTCCTCAGTCTGTCGATGGCAGAACGATCCGCGTGGATGAAGCTGGGAAGCCCGGTGGTGGACGCTCAGGCGGTGGCGGCGGCGGTTACCGTGGTGGCGGAGGCGGCGGTGGATTCTTCCGTGGAGGTCGTGGCAGAGGTGGGCCACGAGGTAAGGGCTGGCTGATGATGAAACCCCAAGCGGCAGCTGGTTCTGACCCCGTGCCTGGACCTGTCTGGTGGCAGAACCAGCTACCACCTGGGGAGGTGGTTTTCTCCCCTGTTTGTCGGATGTCATGCCCCGCCTTGGTCTCCTTTTAACCCCTAACACCACACCTGCATGTGTTTGGAGTGTGCTCTGCTGTGTCCAGTCACCCTCCTAATATAGTATATAGACTCCATTTCACCCTCACTGTCAGATGACCCTGAAAAGCTGCCCACCCTGTAGAACACTAGAGGTGTTGTGTTGTCTCAGTTACATGCCAAGAATGATGTTTTTGTCATGCAGCAGAGTTAACTGATTCCAGACCATCTGCGCAAATATGATTAAATATGCAAGTAAGGAGGCATGTGATTGATTGAAAAGTTGCTTATTAATTAAGATATTTAATATTGTTAAGATATTACAATGTGCACTGTAGCTTGGAAATCTGTTAATACTCACTTGTTACCTCTGTTCAGGGTTCATGTGACTGAGGGCAAGGAGGTGTAAAGTAACTGCATTGCTTGAAATACACACAGCCAATCATAGTTTTAGGAGAGTGCCACTGACGTTTTTTATAACCCTTGACCCTAAAACCAGGTGGCGGAGGATACGGAGGTGGTGGTGACCGTGGATACGGTGGCGGTGGAGACCGTGGTTATCGTGGCGGCGGCGGTGGTGGTGACCGTAGCTACAGCAGAGGTGGTGGCAGCGGCGGTTACTCCAGCCGGAGTGGGGGCTACTCCTCAGGGGGAAGTGGTAGCTACAGCCGGGACAGGTGAGAATGCCTTGCGCACGCACACGGGCTTATACCACCATCTTAAACACACACACAAGTCTGCAACACATCATATGCAAGCCTACGTGGACCTATACATGGACTATCTAACACACACACACGGGAATATGTGCTTATGGTACTACTTCACACAAATAGATAAGTTAGAGTGCACACAATCACTAAACTATTAGAAATGTTAAATGTGCGTATCCATCCATCACCCACTCTGGGTGTTCACACAAATGCATGAAATACTGCACAGTACATGTCGGAATAATCAAACAATTACGCTATATTGAAACAGGAAACAAAGATCCTTGTTTGAATTGTTCTACTGAGAAGAACTGAGATTCAATCAGGCAGTGCCTTAACATTGCACTCTGCCTTTCTGAAGAGTGTTCATAGACTCTGCTGTACTTTTTGTTTAGTGTAAGCTGATTTTTGCTTAGTCGTTTACTAATACTGGATGTTTGTTTTACAGGGACCAGTCTGGCGGCTATGGTGACAGGTCTGGGGGCTCGTACCGAGAAGGCTATGACCGCTACGGTATGTATAACTAGGCGTTTCTGCCCGAGACCTGGTGCTAGCACGTCATATGACCAATCTTAGCCATGGACCCCCTCGCTGGCAGCACTCAGGCCTGTAGGCTAACGATCCACAGAGACCTATGGGACCAAATAGATTCAATTTGAGTTTTCTGTTTTTACTACCCTCAATTCCCTCTTGTGCATTCTAGCGGGAATTATCAAGGTTGTCTTTGCATTTTTGTCTTTAAATCTTCATTAACTCCTTAATCTGTTTGAGCAGACCCCCTCCCTCTCTCCCTCTCTGCTCACCTTAAAAAATACACCATCAAATCATTGATTCTAAAATGACCCCTCTTTTCTTGGTTACAACCCCAGCCAAACCCCTAAGTGGGACTCTGTATCCTCCTGTCTGTCTGTGCACATCAGCCACTTTCTCTCTAAGCGCACACTTGTGCACTCACACTGATGACCATGCATTGTCGCATTCTATTCCTGGAACCGTGCGTTGGCGCGTTCTACTCCTGGTCCTCTCCTCCTTTCCCCTTTGGCTCTGCACTGGGGCCGATGACTCCAGAACGTGGCTAACCCCTGAGTGGGCACCACAGTCCCCATGCTATCTGGGTGCGGCATAGCTTTCATGAGCTCTGATCCCTGTTACCGATCGTTTCACACTCCCTAGCTCAGGCTCACTCAATCTACTCGTATTCCTTTTAAAAATGGAGAGAATTAAGAATGCTACTCCTGCAAAAATGTTTGCATCATATGGCCAGCAGCAGCGTCCAGTCATTGCCCACATGGTGGCACTCCATGGAGTGGGTTTAGTGAGGCCTGACGTGGCTGGTATCCGTTGCGGAGTCTGTCTCCGTCTGTCTCTGTCCTGCCAAGAATTTCCTCGAAGCTAAACCTCCCCTTTTTATGTTTCTTTTTTAGTGTTCTTTTCTTTCTCCGTACTTAAGACAGCTGTACTCATGGTTGCTGTCAGAAGCGTAGAGACAGAAAAGAGTTTTGTTTGTTTTTTTTATCCTTCAGTGTCTTCATCTCTTGTTTGTTTGCTTGACTCTCGTCCTCAGCTTCGTTCGACTAAATATCAGCCTGCTCCCTCTTTGCCCTGAGATCAACACCTCACAAAGATGCCCACCGCAAGAAAACCCAAATTGGTCAAGTTATCTCTTTCTTGTTTTCTTGGCGATTTGCAAATCGCGTTTTCCTATGTTGAATTTTACTTACTTGCGTGCATCTTTGTTTTGTGGGGGGGGAACACGAAAAAAAAGGGGGATGTTAAGTTTCTGACAAGACCGTCAGAACAAGTTAAAAGCAAATCTGCCTCGTTGGCATCACACTCATTTGCAGCAGAATCTTGGTCCTTCATTCAGTAAAATCAGGCAGCCTCGTTTGTGAACCAAAAGAAACGAATTGACCTTTTTTATATTTGATTTGTCATAGTGAAAGGTGACGTCCTGCTATTTTAGGACCCAACCAATCCTAACAGTTTGCTCCGTTGTAGTTCTCTTGGTCTCTGAGATATCTGAACATAATGTCCCATTTCCTTAAGATGACCTAACTTTTTTATATGTATTGTAAAGGCTACTTTCTACGTCCATGTGAAGAGTAAAGTTACGCATAAGCAGTCACTTTGACACTTTTTTTCTTTGTTTTGAAGGATTCTCCAATAGGAATATCGGCATTTTTATAGCCCGGCCCACCGCTCTTAAGTGATGTTTTTAAAGAACAGAGACATATCTCCCACACAGGCATCCGATAGACCAAACTAAATTGTCACTGTCTATTTTTGGCTAAGACGCCATATTTAACACACCAGGTTCCATGCAGTTTTTCATGAAGCGCTTGTCAACCCTGAAAAGAGGTATTGGTGTGAGGTGATGTAACGTTGGGTTTAGGGAGGGGTTGCCCATGATCAGTTTCCAAAGCATGGCTTCCTTTCAGACTGGTGAAGTGCCCTGCTTCTACTACTGAGGCCAGAACCTGCCCACTTCTGGCCCAGCCCTGGCCCACTACAGGCCCAGACTCAGCCCTGCCCTCCACGGCTCATTACCCCTCTCCAGTCAGTCTGAGGTATCAGAGACCCCTGCTCCTCCAAACCAACAGCTTCTCTCTTTCTTTTTTTTTAAATTTACTGTAAACTATGGACTTGACACAAACTCTTAAAGGAAACAAAAAAGAACCACCACAACAACAAATAAACAAAAAAGATTTAATGGAAATGGATAACTTGATAAATCACTGTCGGGGGAGATTTAAAAAAAAAAAAAAAAAAAAAACACTTCATATGTGCAACTGTCCTCACTCAGCATAGAGGGGAGATAACGTTACTGTGCTCTCTGTGTTCTGTTCTCTCTGTACCAACTCCTATTTGATATTCCTCAGTTCTTTTGTTGTTGGGTTTTTTTTTGTGTGTTCATTTTTGGCTTCATGGAGCCCATTAAACGATGGATTTGTTGAAAATGCTGTGCAACATTTCTTGTGCCTCATGGGGGGAAAAAAAGAAAGCCTTGCCTGCTACGGTCATCAAGCGGATGTGATGAAGGGAGCCGGTCCTATCAGGGTGATCAGGTTTGTCTCCACACAAAGGGAGACTGTACACAGGGTTGTAGCGCTAGTGCCTTTACGTTAAAAAGATGGGGCTTATTCCTCATTTCAAAGAACATACTTGCAGGATGAAAATGGGGAGGGAGATGGGACTTGTCTGGCCGTTAAAAAGACACAAACAACAAGGGGTGATTAGTTTGTCTCCATTGAAGAGAAAAATTGTTGGTGGTGTTCTGAAGCTGAATTGGATTGATCTGGTATTCGCTTGAAAGGTCTGATCCTTCCCTGGCCGGCGTGCATCTGATCTGGGAGCAATCCCATCTCCAGGCATTATCACTGGTTGTATCAGCTGTGAAGCTGAAGTGATTTTTGCTTTAAGGGATTTTGAAGTAAACATGTGTTTTGGGGGCAAGTGAATTCATGGCATTTGTTTTCTCCTTTGGGAGGGATTGGTTATGTTGGGTGTTGGTTGAATCTAGCAACTGCTCAAGTGAAGCAACTTATTTTTTCCTTGTGCAGTTGCTGTTTGTGGATGTATATAAGATGCCTGTGTCAGTTTGCTTGCGTGTTGGGCATTTGGATGGCTGATGGTATGTCTGGGAGGACTGATGCACTTTGATGTCAAGTCAACCCCAGACAAAAGGTGATGCAGGGCCTTTGCAGAGGTCTGCATTGCACTGAACAGGGTTCCCACGGGCCATGGAATATCATGGAATTGTAAGTCTATTTAAGACATGGAAAGTAGGGGGGATTGTTTTTTTTTGGGGGCAAGTCAGGGATTCAACCAATCAATTTTGAGTAGCTTGTAAATGTATCAAGACATTTGTCAAAAGCAATATTTTCCATGCAGTACTGGATTAGTTTAAACATCTTGTATACATTTGTTATCATAAATGATTTTCTTGAAACTATCCCCCTCTTACTCATCAAATCACAGGCATGATGTATAAGGGTGTATTAGGAATGTAATCATAATTATAAGCAGTGCCAAATTAAAGCAAAAGACTTGCAAATTGGTGTGTTTAAGACCATGTCCATGCGTAGCTAGGTGTTCGTTTTTTTATTTTATTTTTATGCGTTTTGACCTTTTCATCCACGCAAAAACAGAGATTTTTATAAACTAGCCTAAGGGGAGATTTTCGAAAAGGGGTTTCGTGTCAGAGAAAAGAGTTTTTGGATTGTGATGCGACACAATCCCTTTTCTTTAAAATGATGTCGGGTCTCCGATTGGTGAATATTGCCATCTGTTTGTCATTTTCTTGACTGCCTTCAACGGCAGTTTTTGCATATCCATATGGATGGAATTATTTTGCACTTTTAGAAATACCTGGCTACGCGTGAATAAGGCCTAAGATACCATGGCTCGTGGTTATCTGCTGAGAACAAAGTTAGTTATTCATTTTACTTAATCAGTCGGGGAACTTCACATGTGACTCAGTGAGAACCCTGACGGAACCAAAATATATAAAAATAAAAACCACCTTTGATCTGGAGACTAAAATTGTGGCTGGTGGTGGTAATTTGAAATTCTGTGATTTATAGTTTTTGATGTTGCTAAATAAAAAAAAAAAAAAAAAATGGGAAATATCACTGTTCTGCATTTTGTTCCTGTACACCAAACAGGTTTGAAACAATGTAATTTCAGCAGGGTTCTGTTCCAAGTAGGATGGTATTTCGGGTATGTGGTTGAGTTAACTGAACCGGTTTTGCCACTAAGAGTAAGTAATAAACTTAATAGAGTATGTAGTAGTAGTATATTTGTGGAATTTTTGTCTTTTATTCATAGAGGACAGTGAAGAGTGGCCGGAAGCAAGTGGAAGAGAGATGGGGTGGGATCGGGAAATGTCGCGGGCTGGACTCGAACCCGGGTCCTCGTGCGCACCTTGACTCAAGGTGGTATGGACGCTGTAATCAGTGGTACCACAGCGCCCCCATAGGATTATTATTATTTTTTTTATTTTTTTTTTCCCGTTAGGAGATTGAAGCTGTACTATTGTGGCTTTACCGCTTACTCGGAGTTAACATCTTCAGGTTTGCCACTAAACCATGTACTTGGAATACCGTACAGGTATGATAAGGGGTTGAGTGCGAAGTGAACATCAGTCCATGCTTTCATTGAGCGTCACTTTTGGGTTCTAATGGTGGGCTGCTAATTAATTGAAAAAAGAGGGGTGTTGTGGTCACTGTAGGGAGAATGGCTAGCTCCAAAGTATGCAAAATGTGATGTCCTCAGTTTGCATATCCAAATGTGTAGGTGTAGCCCAGTGACTATAACAAACATGGACAGCATGCTTCATTGTTTTGAAGCCGAAATCGAAATGTGAATTTAACCATTTCAATTTGTGAAATACAATTGGTCTGTATTATTGGGGGAAATAAATTGAGTACTCAGCAATTGCTGTTTGGAGTCAGAATACATGTAGGAAACCAGGTCCACCCAGAATTGACCATCTATCTGCCATTTTTAGTTTCTTATGGTGTTTTCCATTCTGACTGATGGGTCCATGACTGTCCTTGCTTTGTAGAGTCGTTGGTGTAGCCTCTTTGGGCTTTCACATGCGACACAATGCGACATTTTCAACATGGTTGTACACGTGAGCTCTTCGAGCAAAGTGCAGTGACAAGCTGCAAAATGTTAGCCATTGAAATGGGTTTCAGAGCCCAGTGGTGGCATGGTCACATTTGTATGTGGAGGCCTCATCACTCTGTAGGATGAGCGTAAGAGGGGAGCAATTGAATCCGATTTACTAAATTGAAGAGGGGGGTGACGGTGGGACACACACACACACACTCAGCCTGCTGCTGTTGGGAGAGCTGTTATGTGAAGTCTGGCCTGGGTGCAACGTTTCCTGTGAGCAAGACCCGCTGCTGCTGCTACTACCACTGCCGCTGCTGCTGCTCCTCTGTGAGACAAAGAACTCCTTAAAGTTCATGGTGCGAGGTAAAACAAAAGAAAAAGAAAGAAAAGAAAAAAAAAACTGTTTTCTTGTTGCCTTAGTGTCCTTAGCACTCAGACTAGCAGCCCAGTTCTGGTCTGGGCTTGGTGATCTCAGGCCTCTGACCCCAACACTCACACTTATTGCCCCCACGCTTACAAAGTCAACAGATTTGATAATTTTCTCCCCACTCTGCCCTCTCCCCCTCTAAGCTCTTGCCAAACTTCCCATTCTTTTATCTGTTGTTTTTTTCTGAAACCCATGGCAGGTTTAACTGCATGATCCGTTAACTGCCCCCTATCCATCTGATGGTTGTATTGACGCAGTGCAGCTTGTGCACAGTGTCAGGACTAGCATCTCTATGAGTACTGATGGCTGGTTCCTCCATTTCGCCCCGTTTTAAACCAACAGAACAATGTTATTAGTCTGCGCACAGCCATGAGGGGTATACCATGAAGCAAGGTTAATGACCTGCCCAGGTAACTTCAGGAGTAACCACTGATCTCTAGAAACAATAGCTGTCCAGTGCAGTGAGTGAGAGAGCAGCGGTTCCTCTAGAAGTCACCCAGGTTAGCCGGTTACCTCGCTTCGTAGTACAGCCCTTTGAGAACCCTTTTACAGCGACCTGTTTGTTTCTTTTTGACCAACAAGTCCAGACCCAGTCCAACTCCCACCCACCCACCAAAAAAGCAGCAACTTAAAATCTATTTCCTTAAATGTACATGTGAGCAATAGTTTAGTCTAAGCATGCTCTTCAAATGCTCTCAGATTAATTCCATACAGATGTGTGGAGTTGTCCATCCATGAATAAAGTATGCTTCATTTCCTGCAGGCTGACTGCGTCTCCAGTCCACTGCAGGTGTGTGGTAAGGCAGAGAGGCCAGTCCTGAGTCACCTGGACGCCCAACGACCTAACCCTTGTCCAACAGGTGAGTCTCTGTGATCATCCACTGATTAGATCATGTTTTACACTACAGATGGGAGACACTGGGGGTGTCTTATACTTATTTATGTTTACCAATATACTTATTTATGCATTTAGATGACACTCTTATCTAGTTTGACCTACAAAGACTAAACTAGCTGGTATCGGTTGTCATCTGAGCGTGGGGGGTGGGGGGGTCTGGTATCGGTTGCCGGGGGGGGGGGGTGTTGGCGTCTTGTTTGTGCGATACACTACAGACTATTTAAATTATTTATTAAACACTACATTATAAATAAATAACCAGCTTCTCAAAATAACAGTTAACAAAGAACAAAGTAACAACACCAAACAAACTATACAACAGTATACAAATATTTCAAAATATTTGTGCAAATTTAACAAAGACTATTACAAACTATAGAACAAATGCAAAACAACAAAATGTGCAAATGTGATCAGTCACTACTTATGGCAGAGCTGACAACTAGCATTGTTACAAGCCATCCTTGGCTTTAAAAAGATCATTTCAAGGGCCCTTTGGTAATTGCACTGTTTTACTATTGGACCATTAATGCTTATCTTCATGCAGGCTGTCAGACTGTTGACCTACAGCCTGTTCCGCAAGTCTGTCCTGATCTATACACCGAGAGTGAATTAATTTTAGATCATTTTATAGTTTTGTGTAATATGGATGGAATTTGAGCGCGGAGCGCTTTTTAATTTAGAGGCCGGAGTGGCCGCTCTGTTCCGCTCCCATACCGCTCACACCACGAGTCTGAGGCATGCCCACTAATAAAACCAAGACCAGGCCCGGGGTGGGTAATCGGGAGAATTCCCGATGGGCCGCTTCACTTTTGGGCCGGTCGAGGAAAAAAAATATTGACATTTGTCACGTTAGTCTATCTTATCTTAATGTAGGCTATACACGTTCCGCATTCTGTGCATGACACCGTTGCCTCTTTGTGGAAGCGTGGGATAGGCTACATTTCAAAGGCTTTCTTTCTTTCTTTTTTCTTTCTTTCTGTTTTTGTTAACTTGTGGAATAGTGGAATATTTTTTGTTAACTTCTCAGTTGAAGTGAATTATAACCTTTACACATTTGTTGAACCATGGTACTAATAAAAACTACAGGATAGAAGGAGCTGAAATGTTGCTTCATTTATCCAATTTCCACCACTATGGAAAACATGGGCCGGTCTTGGGCCTGAAACTCCCGGGCTGAAAAGTGGCCCCACTCCGGCCCTGACCAAGACCGTTAAATTTCAAAGATATTGGCCATATTGCCTGTTCGTTGATGGGGATGGAGTTAGCTAAATAATTTAGAAAGCATACGCGTAGGCACGGATGGGCCTGGACGGGCCTAGGCCTGTCTATTGTCAGTCTTGCGCAAGTCAACACTGTGCTGAGAGCAGGTGGCTGTTTACTCGGCCGCTTCTCCGGTCAAATTTGCGCCAGGTCAATTTAGCTCCCTGGTCCCAAAGAACTAAGAGCAACGGCAATATATTTCACTCAGAACATTTCTTTTAAAAGACTGCAACACTGATATTGCAACAACAAACAAGCTTGGCAACGTTGACTAAAGGGATCAGTCGGGATTAATTGCCAAAAGAACGAAAATCACGCAGTCGACTAGCCTAAATATTTTAAACTTGCGCCAAACGGATGAACCCAGCATCGGTGCGTCGCATAAATTAAAACACAAATTGAAGCAACAACTTGATCATCGGACAACCCTACCACTAAACCTTTCCAAAGGCCTGCAACGTTTATGACATAAAAAGTGGAATATGAACGCATTTCATACCTGACAATTAAACGGAGCTGTGGCTGTTCGCGATTTGACTGATTCTTGAGAACGAGGACCGAGATATTTGCACCGCTCAGCTCCGCTCACTAGCTCTGATTCGGAGGCATATCACCAGTGTTGGGAGTAATGCATTAAAAAAGTAATGTAATTACAGTAATGCATTGCTTTTTGCTGTAATGCAGTAATGTAAGGCATTACCAATACAATTTCAGTAATATTTTACTCAGGAACAATTCTCAGTAACTGAAGTTACTTTTTAATCCAAAATTGAGAAATGCACAATTGGCACCAGAGAAGATTATCCAAGAATTAAAAAAAGTAATCTATGCTGGTCCTGGAATTTGATTGCCTTGTTTAGATGACTGTAGAAAGGGAATTTGAGTTATCTCTGCCATTCATTCAACAGATGTAACATGGTTAGGCTATACTTCTCATTTCAAGCAGTGAGAATAACTAAAATGTTGCTTTTACAGACAAAGATCATAGCCATTATTCTCAAACTATTTGCATTAAGTCTACACCACTGTAAGTGGAAGGAAAGGCAACCAGCAATGATGAGAACCATTTAAAGTCAACATACAATTTCACTGTGGCTATATTTTACTATATTAAGTTGTGAGTGACCTTTGGCCTTTGGGGCCTACATTGTCCCATGAGCCATAACTGCAACCATTATATTGTTCTTTTGTTAGCCTTAAGCTTAGCTCAGTCATTATACCATACCACATCACCTCCTGCCGTGTAATGAGCAGAATTTAACACATGAAGATCTATTGAGAACACCAAATCCATATTTCCTGTTATTTTGGTGAAAGTAATGGAAACATAGTGTAATGCCTTACAATTCAAAGACAGTAATATTGTAATGTAACAAATTACTTTGAGATGACAGTAACAAGTAATAAATAATGCATTACGCTTTTGAAGTAACTTGCCCAACACTGCCTATCACATATGTAAAGATTATAAAATCTGATTATTTTTCAATTCATGACACGTTTCTTCTTATTTTTTAATGTGTTCTGCGGAGAAGGGAGATTGGCGTTGGTCACGGTTTGGAATGAAAGGGAGAAAACAGGACAAAGTAACATGTTTTTTTTTTTTTTTTTGACGTAGTTAAAGGCAGGCTTTGTTTTGCCAAGGCGGCCGCCTTGACTGCAAAGTGCTGCGGGAAACCCTGCTCATCATTCAACTGCAGCTACATATTAGCGTCGTCATGGGTGTTTTGGCGAGGGCCCCATGAACACCAAATCTGTTTATGGTTGAGCTTATTTTTATACTCTTCATTAATTAATCATGTCGTTCTAAAAGTCCAAATGCTAAAATAGCCTCAGAATGTTCAGCCTATAATTCCTGAGTAACTGGTGTCTCACTTAACCTATCACACACACACACACTTGATTTGCTTTGCTCACCACAGCTAGCCCTTGGGTTGCTGTAGAGAGCTCACAGAGAGTGTAGTGTAGCTGGTTTATTTGGAGTAGATACCATTTTTAACCTCTGACACATTCTAACCAGTGCCTTAGTGTGAGTGCAAGGGGAGGTAACATGAGCAGGGCCTTTCTGGTTTGGTCTACTCAGTTTGGCTCAAAGTTATTAGGCACTGTGCCTGAATTCAGATATTGGCCAGGCTGATTTTAAAATAGCTAATTAAATATAAGTACATTGAAAGTTTCAGATGATGCTGAGACGTTTCCCTTGCTTTAAAACTTGTTTACTTAATGTGGCTTGCATCGACTGATGCATCCTATTTTATATCCGAGGCCTTAGCACAGTGAGCTGAACACCTTGACATGGGATATTGAGTACAATCTGTCTGTGTTCTATTTGTTCTGCAGGTTGAGTGGACCGAGGAGCAGATGGTTTGGCGGTGCCGCTGTCTGTAGACTGAACCGCTATCGCTAGACAGAAAGCAGAAGAAGGGTTCAGATGAACCCACCTATCATGCCCACACTAACCAGTCGAGCGAGAAGGTTGCACAGTTGTTGCGGGGTCACATTCTTCAGAGGTTAGGGGCAGTGGAGGGTCAGACTCAGCTGACGCTGTCAATGGAACACTCACTCACACAACAGGACACGTCTCCATGGCGACACATGGTGCACAGCTAGGCCAGAACAGAGCCACATTCTGGCCAGATCTGTAGTTGTGTTGGGTGTTCCAGAACTGCCTTCCCTGGACTGCAGAGGGGGGCAGAAGTAGAGGTTTGCTGTAACGTGTTACTGAGGCGCGCCTTTGACTGGCTGCTGTTTACAGAGAATGAGCTGGAAATGCTCTACAAGAAGACCACTAGATCAACATCTGATATTGGCATAGTTTAATCTCAACATGAAGGGGAAAACAGGACTCTAAAAAATGTCAAAAGATGCCGTTTCTCAAGTTACAGTTGTTTTTTACATTACAAACTTAACACATTTCACAACTTTTCACTGATCATTTTGACTATTTACTCCGAAATAAAATCCAATGAAAATAATTCACTGCCTTGGTGCCTGTTCTTTATACGCTTTGGACAGAAGCATCTGCTAAATCATATGACCATAACCACACGTCAACATGTTTGCAAAACTTGATGTAAGAGTATCCTAAGTGGGAGTGTCGGTAAGCTGGACGATGCAGTCAGTGCCCGGGTACTCTGGTAAACAGAGCTCGTATTTCTTCTGGAGGTCGTAGGGCAAGAAGCGTCCGGCCAGGAAATGGGTCCCCTGGAAACCGAGGCTGCATGCCTTTGGTGCCATGAGTGAGATGAGCACAGCTGGGTTGATCCGGTCTGTGTCTGAGCTGCTGTCGTCCCATCCTAGGGGGCAGTAGACACGGTACATGTTTCATTACAACACATGTAACTTGTCCTGAAAGGTGTTTCATATGGCCTACGACATACAGCTTTTACCCATTGCTTACACACTAAAAACGAATGCTTAGACCAAGGCCTCAATACCTAAACTTCTTGTAGCATACCTTAAACACTGTAATCATTGCTTAAACACATTTTCTGCTTTGCACATTGTTTGCAATTCTGCAACACTTATTGCAAAACACTACACACGGTTTCTTACTTTAGACACTTTGTTCAAAAATGAAATCTGTTATCATTGGGAAAACACTTCCATTCAAAATGCAAGCACATCTGGTAATTGGTAATACCCAATGAACACCAATCACTCTAAAGCTTAGCACTAAAACTAGACTTCAGGTAAGTTATTGTGTACCTGTTCAAGTGTGCACTTTTAGATTGAGTACCCGTGTACAGAACTGTATTTGCCCCTTTACTCCCCATTTCTTTATTTTTTTTTTTTTTTTTTTTTTTATTTGCAAACATCATTGACATTACAGAAAATGCAACACTCGACATGCACATGAATACTACATACGACAAACAGGCGTACATTACATAAACACATACTGTAACTTAACAAGACATCACATTGACTTGGCTTCCACAAACATAACACAACATAACATTAATAACAGAAAGGCTAAGGATGATTTAGTCCAGGATGATTACAGATATGATTATCAGGGATGAAATTGATGACCGGAATGAAAAGAAGGGGGATGGGGGTCTGGATGGTAGCTCTAAGAGTGTGAATGAGGTGGTGTTGGGATGGGGGTGGGGATGGGGGGTGAGGGGTAGTGAGTATGTGAGGATGTATGTGTGTGTGTGTGTGTGTGTGTGTGTGTGCGCATATGTATAAGGCTGGTTTGCTGTTGGGCCAGGAGGAGAGAAGCTGGAACATAGAGAGGGAGAGAGGGAGGGTTTCAGGAGAGGAGTTGTAATTATTCTATTAATGATAAGTATAATAATAGGAATAACTGATTGCCTGGTTGATTGCCTGACTGATTGCCAACCTGGGCACCCATTAATGGCCACAGTTCCACCCAGCCCCTGCAGTTATACTGCGGACGGCTGACAGAGGGGAGGACCTGCGTGCCACCCATGCGCCTCAGGCCCCCAGCATATGCACACATCCCCCACTACCCACGACCAACCACACCTGGCCCCAGACCTTCACCCAACAGCCACTCTTGACCTAAATATGTACAGTATGTGAATGGCTAGGTTGAGGGGGTCTATCTAGAATGTAGCATTAAAAGAAGTGGGCATGCATGGTGAATATCTGTCAGGATTTCCCCATGCACACCACACTTACCCTGTGTAAGATGTATGCCTCCTCAATGTGTGCATTAAAATAAGTGAGGCATGCAGATAGACACCTGATGAGGCATCTACCTGCACTCCACTCTTACCCTAGCCTGTTTTGTAGTTTTTTTGTTTATGTATGTCACCTAACATGTAGTCTTGATTAAAAGAGAGTAAAAGCGTGCTGTGTGCTTCCAGGACAAGGCGTGTGCATGAGCGTGATGAGGAGGGTGCACACGGGGGCCCAGGGCCAATAGATAACCCACAGGACCCAACCAATGCCAAAACCACACAGCGACCATGGACCGAAGTCTCCCAAGCCATCCAATGGGGCCCCGGCAGAATAACGATGGGAGAGGCAGAGAGAAAGAGTGAAATTAGTAAAGTTATCAGAGAATGTAAATAAAAGGGGGAGGGAAAGAAGGGGATGCTATTTATATTACTACTACTACTAATAATAATAATAATAATAATAATAATAATAACAATAATAGTTCCAGCTACCCTCCCCTGCCTAGTGTTCGATGATATGTGTATCTGTTGATGAAGTGTGTTATGATCGTGTGGAGATGGAACTCAGGCAAAGAGGGTCAGGACTGTAAGTAGGTGATAAAGGGGTACCAAGGAGAGGTTGTATCCTGAGTATTGATTAAGTTTGTAGTTGATAGGTTTTCTAATGATATATAGTCTGTTAACAAGTTTTTCCAATGAGTGATGTGAGCTTTTTTCTTAGATTTCCAGTTCATGAGGATTGTTTTCTTGGCGATAGTCAGCTACCAGTAGTGTTTTATTGCGGAGTTGCTTAAATTGACTGTGGATGTATCACCAAGTATGCATAAGGAAGGGATGCTGGGATGTGACAGCCAAAGATGGAAGAGAGATTTTGTGACACTCACCCAGAAGTGGTTGATTGGAGTGCAATGCCAAACCGCATGAATGTATGTATCTGGGTTATTTTGTGTGCAGTGAGTGCAAAGATCCGAGCCAAACCCCATTTTTTGCAATTTATGTGCAGTGAAGTGGAATCTGTGAAGAACCTTGTATTGTATTAGTTGTAGATTACTATTCTTTGTCATGAGGTAGATGTTTTTTGCACATTTTGGTCCAGAAGTCGGCACCGGGAGTAATTGATAAGTCTGATTCCCATTTGTGATATGGCAGGCCAATTGTTTTTCTGAACAAGATATAATTTTGTAAATTTGGGAGAGTATTTTTTTTTGGGAGAGGGAATATTAAGCAGCTCTGAGATTGGTGGGGAATGTCAAGGTTAGCTGTCTGGATGTTAATTTTCCTAGGATAGATGATTTAATTTGCAGGTATTGTAAGAAGTGTTTACTCTCGATGCCGTGCTTCTGGACCAAACAGGAAAATGAGGCCAGATTATTGTCTTGAAGAATGTGTTGAAGGTGAGTGATGCCCTTTCCCATCCATGTGTGAAAGTTAAGTGTTTTTTTTTTGACGGGTGAAATCTGGGTTATTCCAAATCGAGTGCGAATTGATGGTGCTATAGGTGAATCAGTGATGTGGTAGAATCTCCACCAGGCTGTCAGAGTAGCTGAAATTGTTGGGGCTTTGAAGGATGGATGTTTTTTGACCGACTGACTGCAGAAAGGGAGATCTGAGATTTTAATTTCTTTACAGATTGTTTGTTCTAGGTCTAACCAGGTGTTGTCTGAGGGGTGGGGTGTAGCCATTTGTGGATGAAGTGGAGCTGGTTGGCCAGGGCATAGTGCTGGAAGTGTGGGGCCTCTAGTCCTCCCATTGCTTTTGGTTTTGGAGAGTGGCGAGTTTGATCCTTGGGGTCTTATCTTTCCAGTAGAATTTAGTGATTAATGAATCGAGAGACTTAAACCAGAGGGTGGTGGGCTGGGTTGGAATCATAGAGAATAGATAGTTTATTTTGGGCAGTATTGTCATTTTGATTACTGAGATTCTGCCCATGATGGATAATGGGAGGTTCTTCCAGCGTTGAAGGTCATCATCTATTGAAGTGAGTAGAGGGAATAATTTAGGCTAAATAAGTCTGACAGCCTGGGGGAGACTTTTTTATCCCTAAGTAAGTGATATAGTTAGTGCAGAGTGGGATAGGTGAAGAGTTGGCTGTCACATCCCAGCTGTTGGGATGTAATGGGAGAACTGCAGATTTATTCCAATTGATTGAGTATTCAGAAATTTTAGAGAATGTGTCAATGAGTTTGATGGTTTCTTCTACTGATGTTGTGGGGTCTTGAAGAAAGAGAAGAATGTCGTCAGCATAAAGGCTGATTTTGTGATGCATATATGGAGTCTGGACACCTTTGATGAGGGGGTTCTGACGGATGGCAGCTGCTAGGGGTTCACTCCCCATTTCTAAAACCGGAGAATTACTTTCAGTGGGCCAATGAAAAGTATATGACCACCAACCACATACCTGCACGCCACTTTTGCAAGCAATGGAAGGGGCATGCAGAGACATTGAGGTGGGGTTAGTTCAAGGGTGGATATGGCGCACAAGGTGATATTTTCCCCGTTGACTAGCCTGAGAGGACATTGCCTGCGATGTCGACGAGGACTTTTGGCCAGATCTGAAAAGAAGGCAGGATCCATAACCCCTCCCCACACACACACATACAGGGAAAAATGCTTCTCCAGTAATTCATTTTTTTCCGTTTTACTTTTTTTTGTTGTTCCTACATTTTTGATTTGTTTAGAGTACGTTCACTAACAGTAATGCATTTATAACTGATTCTGTTTTTATTTATTTCTGTAAGAATGTTTGTTTTTTGATGCAAAAAAGTAGTTGATTACTGCAGAAATTCTATTTTTTGAGTTTCACAGAAGACTGTCGGAGAAAATGACAATAAAAACAGAAACACAATTCAAAGACTGCAGTGTTTTATAAACACATCAGTGTGTTGCTGTTGATTTGAAAGAGTATTCAAACGGGGCATGTGTGTTTGGTTTTGTTGCAATAATTACAATTGTAATGTGATTGCATGTGAGTTGTTTAAGTGCTATGCCTGTGCTATGCCTTATATGGCTATGTGTACATTAACTAGTCTTTCAAACTCATTTCTACATGCACCAAATTTCTCCTCTGATTTTACAGTAATGGAGAGATCTCTGATCTGAAAGTTCTCTCATGGTCTTGCCTGAAGAATTAGGAGGAATATCAGTGATCATGGAAAGTGTGTAGGTGTGGTACTTGAGGCAAAAGTGTGTATGCGTGTTACTTAAAGCAGAAGTGTGTGTGAATGTGTGTGTGTGTTACCTGAGGGGATGTCCAGGCTTACAATGGGGACGCTGAGGTTTCGGAGCGTCACCAGAATACTGGTGAAAGGATCCGCCAGACTCGCGGGTTCCGTTTGCGTCCCCACCACTGCGTCCACCACCAGGTTGTAGGCGTCATTGATCAGCTGCACCTGAGGGACACAGCCAGGACAGGGCACTTAATGCCAGCCTTACAACATACGATTTTCCAGCGATTTCAGTCGTGACTAAATTTCTAAATTCGGAATGAAATCATGGGAGTCTTATTGTTTTATTGTTTAGTGTAAGGTGCCAATCTTAGTAGTTTTAAGTCAGTCTGAGTCGGTCTTTTTCTAGTCTTGGCGTTACGACAATATCAAACTTGTTTGATATTATCACAAGTCTTTTAGTCTTGGCTCATGCAAATAGTGATGTGAACAATATAAAAACCAATATAGTGACCTCTCTCCAACACCAAACAGGAAGGGGCAAAGTAGGCGACAGCTGTAGCCTATATGATTATTTGTTATTTTGTTTCATATCAAATTCTTAATCGGCTATTCCACGTGACAGAATAACTCCAGATCGGTTAGGGATGTCACACATGAAACAATGCTGCAGAAACACGAAGATATGACTTTGATATGAGTAGGCTATCGTTTGAGTTCCTTTTGATATTTAGTGCACGATGAGAAATAATTTAAAGGAATCTAGTGTTATGAATAGGAATATAGTCTTTTAAATATTGACTCTGCAAGATCCCTAGTCATTGCAAAGTCATTGTCTGTGACTTAAAAATTCGATGACTTGTCTTTAGATGTGAGAGGGTCTTTTCTAAATCTTTGCAAAGTCTTCTGGGGTATGGATGGCATAAGACTCGGGGTTGGATCCACCTGAGGGACACAACCAGGATAGGGTAGCCTAGAAATCTAGACGCGCCCCTAGCGGCTGCAAATTACATTTGCTGCCAGGGCTAGTCTAGCAACTCTCCGTTGGCTTGTGAGCTCCAGAAATCGAAACTTAATCAGGCCAATGAAATGGTGTATAGAGTGGATTAGGTGGGCTTAACATAATGATTGATGGCAGAGTTGCAACGGTTTGGCTTGAATTCCCTGCTACTTGAAAACAAATAAGATGGATGTTGCTGCTGGCAAACAGTGTGACACGAGTTAAGCTTTTATTAAGTAGGCAAACGTTTGAACTAGCCAACTAGCTCCGCTGGTGGGAAACGCATGGGACTCATAGCGCTGCCGCTGTCCTATTGCGTGCAGAGGGAATTTGAAAGACAACTGATTATCCCGCCCCTCGGACTGAGCACTGCGAACGGTGAGTGTCCAGACCCTACATTTTAATGTGGGTCTGGCTCGTCAGGCTAAGGATAGGGCTGTTTGGGACATAGAATGAAATAGTTCTAGGAACTGTGGCGCTATCTGAATGTTGTCTTTAATGGAGATGACATTTTGCCCTAAATAAAGAAATGAAATGCACATGTGGACTGTGACCCCTTGTCCATGTTATTTTGAGAAGTGCAACCTGTAGCGGCAGCATTGACAGGAACAGACTGCGGACGACGCCCTCATCTCCCCGGACACCTAACTGCCTTGACCTGCTTGTGGAGTCAATCAATCAAACTTATGCCAAGTTGTCAGTGCTTTCTTCTGCTAACATTGAAAGGGGGCCAGCTGTCATATGAAATGTAAATTGTACAGTCATTAATCAAATGACACTGGGCGATGTGACACACATGCACCTGGATTAATGTGTTTTCTTTTTTAAATGTCTTGAATTTGGTCTGCTCACTACACCACCCACCTTGTTTGCAGTTTACCAGTTGGACCAGATCTGAGTATGGCTAATCTTAGTGGGTAGGTAGGACAGGAAGGGACTATCTCTTACACACACACACACACACACACACACACACACACACACACACACACACACACACACACAGACTCACAACACACGCCACACACACAAGCCAATTAAGGGAGGGGCTCACCTCGGCGGGCAGGTAGGACAGGAAGGGGATGTCCATCTTCTCACACTGCACTGTGAAGGCCTGCTGCACAGCCTGCTGGGAACGCTTCGGGTAGAATACCGTCGGGAGGTAGTCCTGCCACCGAGGATGACGCAACACAGAGAGGTCAGGGGTCAGCCATTACACACACACACACACACACGTGTGCTTACAGAATGTGCACTTACAGTCTATACTCACACTCACAAACAGACTCTATACTCACAAACAGACTCTATACTCATAAACTATACTCACAAACAGGCGCAGGTATCTGGCGCAGGACAGCCCCACGCAGCCGTTGTGCTCCGGGCCACAGATGACTAGTACTGTAGGCTGCCGCTTCTCCAAAGAGCCCAGTGGAAAGGCCTGGGGGTCAAAGGTCAGCCAAAGTTCAGAAGTTCAATCACACTCCACAACATCCTCTGAGTCTATTAAATAACATCAACCTCTCTGCGAGCTTATACACATATTCACAAATACACACACTCACACACATATTCACAAATACACACACTCACACACATATTTACATATACACACTCACACACATATTCACATATATACACACTCACACACATATTCACAAATACACACACACACATATTTACATATATACACACTCACACACACACACATATTCACATATATACACACTCACACACATATTCACACACACACTCACACACATATTCACAAATACACACACTCACACACATATTCACATATACACACTCACACACATATTCCATACCTGTCAACATTTAGCTTTCCAAAAACGGGAGATTTTTTTTTTTTGGGGCAGTGTTTATACCGTTTCAGTGTTTGCATATTAAATACGTTTCATACACGTGTTTCAACACTGCATTTCGGTCGTTGCTTTTACCTTACCATTACCTTACGCATGCCAGTTATGTATCCACCAGCTGCCTGCCTGCAGCCTACTTCCAAAACTCCAAAGCTGCTTGCTGTCAGATTTGGTTCCGAGAACACAATTTCAGTGTATCAACAACACTCAATAACAGTTTATGTGATGTGTTAATCAACTAAATTCCCAACAATTTCACAACAGCTAGTTCTAGACAGCCATTCAACCAGCCCGCTTGCTTACGACGAGACTCAGGCTGCAGTCGGCACCCACTTACTTATTTGGGTTTTGGGTTGCCAGATTTTAGCCTAAAACGGTTGAAATTGAAAGTGATCGTGTATGTGTAGGGTGTATTTCATACACAATCTGGCAACCTGGGAGATGTCAGACTAATAGACTAAAAAATGCATAGATCAATGATTTTAAAATGAAGTTTGATGGCCATGCAAATTACGGGAGTTTTCCGGGAGAAATAACAAAACAGGAGGGTGCCGGGAGATGCCCTTGAAATACGGGAGAACCCGGGAAAAACGGGAGTGTTGACAGGTATGACATATTCACATATATACACACTCACACATATATTCACATATATATACACACACACATATTCACATATACACACACTCACACACATATTCACATACTGACAGATTGGCCTAAACGGTATTATCATTATATTTACTGCTGCATACTGTAATAATGCATAAAGTATAAATACATATATACTCTATGCATTATACTGAATGGGTATTTAATATATATGAAATAACCAGCCATTCAACTAGTGCAAATTCTCATAAAACACATCTCTGATATGGCTGGAACAGTGTAACTGTGAGTGGGTGAGGGGTAACCGGACCTTGGCAACGCCGATAGCGCAGGCGTGCCCCAAGACCTCCGTCAGTTGCTGCTGCCCAAAGCGGTAGTCCGTCAGCAACTCAGTTTCCATGGCAATTGCTTCCTCTTTACTGGTTTGGGGAGGGCGTTGGGAAGATGTTAGGAGAGAAAAAGAAGTAAGTACTGTAAAGTGAGGGGTGAGTTATAGTTGTATAATAGCAAACCAGACAAGGACATGATATGAAATAATGGGAGACTATGGGAGCTGAGCTGAGGGCCATGTGTTAGTGTGCGTGCCTGATGTGGTTTGTGTGTGTGTGCATGTGTTTGTGTGTTAAGTGTGTGTGTGTGTGTGTGTGTGTGTGTGTGTGTGTGTGTGTGTGTGTGTGTGTGTGAGTGTGCGTGCGTGCGTACCTGGTGTGTGTGTGTGTGTGTGTGTGTGCGTGCACGCGCGCATGTTTGTGTGCATGCGTGTTGTATGTGCGTGTTTTGTGTGTGTGTGTGTGTGTGTGTGTGTGTGTGTGTGCGCTCTCCCTTGTGAAATGATCCCACCTCAGGTGTCCTCACAGTCACCCAGGCACCAGTGAGCTTAAGTGGGGTGAGCTTAACCCTGACCCCCCCTAACCCCCCTGCCCCGTCCTACTGAGAGTATCGATCAGCACTCAGGCAGCAGCCCTCCTGTCCTCCTCACCTGATCCCCACCTGACCAGCACCTCCACGCTGCGTTTACTTCCAGGCATTGACCCCCCCCGCAGCCCTGCTCTGCTCTAACTCTAGCTGCAGCCAGCTGTGCATGTTTGGAGCCAGAGTGTGCAACACTTTTCTTATTTGTAATTGACAGACCCTATAGCATCTGACCCATCTGATCTCCTTGCGTCCACGATTGCCATGGGAGGTTGTATGGGAGTCAGGTTTGCAGTGTAGTGGATAAGGAGTCAGGTTTGCAGTGTAGTGGATAAGGAGTCAGGTTTGCAGTGTGCAGTGTAGTGGATAAGGAGCCAGGTTTGCAGTGTAGTGGATAAGGAGCCAGGTTTGCAGTGTAGTGGATAAGGAGCCAGATTTGTATGCAGTAGCGTGAAAAGTTGAGAGCTGCCGGCTGCCAGCATTGTGTCCTTTAGCAAGGCACTTAACCCTTAGGGCTGATTCAGACTGGGTGTGTGGCGTGAGCATGTCAGCTGCGAGGCATGTCCATTTTTATTTGGGCTCCCATGTTAACAGGTTAGGGCTTGCACTGCCTGCTAGAAAGAGGACACAGAAGCGTGTTGGAAGTGTTTCCATTCAAAACAGTGAAGAAAAAAAATGAAGAGATGTTTTAGTAGGCAGAGAGGCCGCCGCAGCGCAGACACGTCTCTGGTGTGCAAAGACATAGAAAACCCCACGCAACCACCACACAACAGACACTCGACATTCACGTCACACACCCGGACTGAATCAGCCCTGGCAATTAATTGACATCTGTAAGTTGGTTTGGATGAAAGCATTCAATGAATAAAAGATAAAGAGAGCTGTTTGTAACTGCACATCATGGCCTGCTATGGCAGATACTGGTGCATGTCCACTGCAGTGTCCCCATATAAGAAGAGTGTCAGATGGCTTACACAAGGGAGCAGTTCTTACCCCACACTCAGTGAGCTCAGTGCTCCTGGTCCTGGCAGTTAATGAAATGTGACAAGACTACAAATCCCATAATGCAGGCAGGGGGTCTGGGACAATGGGAATGTAGGGCAGCAGACACACAAGAAAGGAGCAGCTCCTAGCGTATGTAATACATCTCATGAAAGGAGAGAAATGCATTTTAAAAAATGTCTAAAAGAAATGTTGACCATTTCTGAAAGAACAAGGAGGAGAAAGAGAGGTCTGCACATTATTTGACCATTCTGCTATTACGACCATTGTCATCAGTGAGATAGTATGTTGATTTGATCCTCCATAGCTGGGCAGGATCTACTCCAGTTAGCCATTGCTGATTGCTTCTAATGAATGCGCCATTGCGGAGTGGTGTTGGAGTTTGTGTGTGTGCATGTGTGCGTGTGTAAAGTTGGCCATGCAGGAACATCAGGTACATAGGGTGGGTACTTGGGGGTATTTATCCTGTGATCCTGTTGTCTATCGTACTCCTCTTACCAGTAGTAATGGGTCTTTCCATTAGTCTCGTATGCCCACCCGTACGACATGTACGAATGAGTTGCTAGCACGAACGCTGGGGTTTGTAGTCTTTTTGGGAAGAACATGGATGCCACCAGGGCAGCAGCTGTCTCGTTAGTGCTGGACATAGTGTCCCAGTGACTTCCGTTTTACTTCCGCTACAAGGGACCTATCTTTCAAAAAAATATGAACGGGAGTTAATGGAGAGATAACAATTATTTTTTGGTCCAGTTTGAATTGTGCCCGCGGAATTTCACATATGATGTGTGTGAATTTAAAGATAATTTTTCACGTCAAGAAAGTACTGTTGTTCGATAGACTTCAAAAGTTATGTTGGTTTTGTATGAATCCAGCTCAGTGGACTACATCTCTCGTCTCGAGCGATATGCGTCACCAACGTAATGAAAGCGATAAGATTAGAAGCTAGCTGTTATGCTAGTTAACGGTTGCATCTTGCTGCCTGCTATGTCACTTAACAGTATCTAATGTACAGTCTATGGACGAATACAACTACCTGATGTGTTTAATCCTCTGACTCATAGTATTTTCATTGGCAAGGAAAGCCCAATTAAGACCTGTTGCTGGTATGCTTGTACAATCTAGTGTGGCTGTAAATGAGCTAACGTCACTAGCGCGACTGATGGGTTTGTAGTCGTTGGAATTACGATCTTTCACAATGTTGTAATTCAATAGTTACAAAACAAACTGCAAATGTCTTTACATGAAAAATTGTCTTTAAAATTGACAAACATCAAATGGGTAATTCAAGGCAAAAGTCAACCGGGACCAGAAAATAATTTCTTTTTCGCCATAGACTGGCGTTCAAAATGTTTTGAAAGATAGGTCCCATGGAGGCAAGTGGAAGTGGCGTCACTGGGACACTCTATTGGTCTAGAACAAGAGAACACGTCCCTCATTCTCCCTTGTTGGGTATGGTCAATGTGAATTAAAACTTTTTTTAGTAACTCAATTTCGCCTATTTCAATTTCACTGTCGCGTTTCTCTCAAGCCACGAGGGGCATTAGCAGGCTAGTCATTGTTATTGTTTTGTGCTACATGTAGCCTTATTAGCAAACCGGCTGGAAAACAAACCGTTACATTGTAGCCTATTGCACGCACAGCAAGACATGCATGAATTGGCCTGATTGAAGCAGCAAGTTAATCTAGTGCGCAAGAGCATTGCGTCAACATTAAAATGACCAACAAATACATGTCATCTCATCTCAACTCGCAGCCATGTTTGTCGTAAGGTCGTACGGCCACCTCGAGGTACACTCAAGAACTCCGAGGTAAAGGGGGCGTGCCTCCGTGAAATGCCGCAAGAAAGCTGGGTAATTTACACTTTCCAACTCGAGCGGGGAAATTACGAGACAAATGGAAAGACACATAAGTTGTCCGAAAAAACGGAAGTTACGCAAAATTACACAACGACAAGCCCATTTCAAGTCGTCTGACAAGAAGCGATCTCGTACGAGCCAGAGGACCCCCAAGTTCCGCGGAGAGTTCTTACGACTGAAAAACAAAGATGGCTGCGCCCTGTGTTTGTGTTGAAGCTGTGCTATTTTACTCTTCTTTTTACTGGTTAGCAAATGTGAATGTCCATTTCAATTACTCGTACACATTCCAATGCCTCAAGGCTATGTGTTAGGTTGTCTTGCTGTTCGTGGAATATTGTGGAATGTGTTGTTTATCCGTTGGTGTTGGTAAAAGTGTGCTAAAAACAAACGCTATAGACAACGCTATGTTAATCGAGGTGAATACCGGTGATTGATGAACGTAAACGCAAACTGGAACGCCTTTTTCACGAGGAAGTGACGTCATTTCACAAGTTACGAATTGTCAACAAACAGTAGCATTTTGTTCTTACTACTCGTTATCAACTGGAAATTATCCAACACACGGTTTTTACACGGTTGTGAAATAATTCCCAATTACTAGTTGCACTTATGGACAACTGGAACGCAGTATTAGAAGCCACATCTGTGAGCCTTACTGGTGTGCATGTGAGTGTGTTGGGGTGAGGGGAAGGGAGGGGGTGGAAGGCTTAAAGAAAAGGAGATTATGGAGATTAAGACGATACAGGAAGCCGAGACATGGCATGTGTGAGGATACACAGTACGGACAGACAGAGGAGCACCTCAAGAACACACCCACCTGTTTTCAGCCTGCCTTCTTCAAATGCCAAGACAACTGTCAGAAAATGTGTCTCTACTGTGAGTCTGAAGGCCCAGATCTTATTATCAGTCTCATTATCCTGGGAACCACCCACAGACTCAGAATAGCTTGAGATGTTGATTACACACACACACACACACACACCCACACACACACACACAATCATCCCTTATTACTGTCTCCATACTTGAAGACAACCTCAAGCCCATTATTAAACCCTAGTGAGTCAGAAGATCATTTCCCTCCCTCTCTTTCTCTCTCTCTCTCCCTCTGTCTCTCTCCCTCCCTCTCACTCTTTGTCTTTCTGTCTGTTTGTTTAAATTGTCTCCTGTAGATGCAGAAGATCTTTAGCTTTAACAGGGGTGGCTGCCACTGGACTTCAGTCGCAGTCACTCTTTCGTCCCCACAGGCCATTTCCTCTTGTCCCCAACTCCACAGCGCACATCTGAGGGCTAAGGTCGTTAAAAAGTTCAAACTCAAACCTATTGAATATTGAAATTAAGATTGAGTTCACAGCGCAGCCAGTTGTGTATGAGAACGTATGTGAACAAACGCTTAGTCAAAAAGTATATCTGCTTAAAAGCTAAAACATAAATGACAACAGCACAGTTTGTGTTTTAAGCCTTTAAAACATGATGGGTTTGTATGCTATTGGGTTCCTCTCACATAAAACCACCAGGTTCTGCATAGCTAGAACCCATACATAGCAGGACTTCTATGTCTGAAGCTGGAGATGTCTTTTAGCAGCACCCCACCCTTCCACACCCTTCGCGACCCCCACCCCTGAGGGCTCCATACCTGATGTAGCGCAGGGCTCCTGTAGGCTCATCGTGGGGATCACTGGGGCCGTAGCTCATCATCAGGAGAGGAGGAACGGAATTGCCAGAAGAGGATGAGGAGGAGGAAGACGAGAGAAGGTGCCGGAGAAGCTCTGACTCGAAAGACTCAGGAACGTCGCGACCAAGAGCCTGTTCTCACGGTGTGTCCTGGGGGCGTCTGACGTGCGCTCTTCCTGTGGGATCAGCTGTACCCCTGCAGCTTCCTCTGTGTGTGTGTGTATGTCTGTGAGGTAGAGAAAGACAGAGAAAGTAGTCTGTGTGTGTGAGAGAGAAAGAGAGAGAGAGAGAGAGAGAGAGTAGTGGGTGTGTTTGCGTTTAATAACTCACCCTCTAGTGCATTCACATATTCCACACGTTTCTCTCCTTGCCTTTCCCTCGCTGTAGGGACGTTCAGTCTGTGTCTAAAATTAAAGTGTTTTGCAAATGTCTGCAGGTCTCTGTTCTGCGCTTCTCTCTCTCTCGCTGACTGTAAGAAGTCACACTGCTGCTGCCAGTTAATGAAGCAGTTCAAACAGCAGGGCTGGAAGCAATCAGATGACTGGAGGCGTATATTTCCCAGTGTGGCAGCACCTATGTGTGTGTGTGTGTTGTCTGCCTGTGCCTGTGTGTCTGTATGCTTGTTTAGTGCTTCATATGTGTAACAACTGATAATTTCCCTTGAAGGTCACCCACCAAGAAACAATCTTTTTGTTCCAGGGAGAACTGGACCCGCAGTCGGTGTCTGGTGGCATGTTTTGGTGAACTAAATGGAGCGTACACCCAGGCTCAGTTAAACAGGTTCAGAAACCCGACAGCGCCGTTCTTTATGTCTGTGAGAGAGTGACATACTATTAAACAGAAGAGAACAGGACCAAAAGGAAAGCGTGATTTTGATCCATATTAGTCTTTTGGGCCATTTCCACTGCAGGAACTTGGGTAGGCTGTTACAGGGGCTTCACACCTTTGTGTGTCTCCTCAGGAACCACCCCTGCCCGATAACTTTCAGGAACTTTTACAGGGGTGAAATAAGTCCCTGCTCAGGGGTAAGTACTTTTGAGCAGTCCTGAGACCATTGGCTTTTACCAGACTAGGCTACCATTTGAAGGTAACAAGCCCAAAATATAATAGGCTATTTTGATCTAAGGTATACATGGATTTCTATGGAACGTCACGAAAACATGCGTGCGCAAACAAGAGGCAGAAAGCACCATAGAACAGCATAGAGCAATGCAAAAGAGCAAAAGAATAAAATGAGTTTTTGTGCTGAAAACGGCACCAATTCGAAATCACGATGGTTAGAGAATGTTAAATATGTTCAATATCCCTAACGAAATGCATGTCTTTGCCAAAAATGACAAAATACGATGTTATATTAATAATCCAAATGAACATCAAACTTTGAAATATAGTCTGAAATGAGATGTTATTATCATTGAGACAACAGGGGTATACAAAAAAATCCGATTGTAGCTTACAGCAGCCGACTATTTAGGTTAAGTTTATAACGTTGTGGACGGCCACCAAGCGTCTTCTGCCTCACGGCTGCGCGCGCATCTAGTTTTGATGGGTAAACGGGAAACCTGTGTATAGGCTTTTCACCCCTTGCAGACACGTGATTTAAGTCACGTGACGGCTCCATGCTGGACGGCAAAAAGATAGGAGATGGACGGCAAATTACATTATGTCATGATGAACTGAACACCATTACTGTAACACCTTTGTAGTTCAATGTATTGCTGTTTGGGGTCTGATAGTCAAAGACAGATGCCAGTGGTGTTGTTAGATGAAATGGGTCATGATCGCAAATGTAAAGTTATTAAAACTGGTGGTAACAGCAAGGGGAGATAATGTTAGGTCGTAAAGTTAGGCTACTGTAATTAACATTATGGTAAATGAACACCCATAAGTATTTCTGGACTAAAATATTGCAAAGCGATTTGGTTACTTTATATGTCTTGCTTTTATCAGTTGTAACATAGTCAAAACGTTAAGAATGTCATATCAGAACATGAAATAATTACTAGCTGCCACACTTAGAAGCTAGCTATGCTTAACAATCTTTGGTCTAAGCAAGATGCTAAAGGAGTCAGGCATAGACTGTATATATATACAGTCTATGGAGTCAGGCAATCCACACTCGCCCAATACGTCTTCAGAAATAATAATTAACCCGTTAATTCAGAAAAACAGGGCGCAGTTTTTCCCCCCAGCAAAAACATTTGACGCTAAACGAGACAGATGAAGCCACAATGGTCGTTTGGGTTTGAGAATATTTCTCCGAAAATCTAGGTTTCTTTTAAAAACTGGTGGCGTTGGCGAGCATCAGTATTCGCCTGAAATTAAAGTTGTGGTAGTTGCTAGTGTTCCTCTACTTCAACTCTGACTATAAACTGACAACTCTAACATTACCACCCACCCACTATTGAAAGATATTCGTAATTATTAGATATACCCTTGGTCATGACTTACTGAGGTAATGGAAAAAATATATGGGAACTTCATTCATAGGACACTAATGCCACCTGGAATAGCTTTATAAAGAACAAATGGGTGGCTCTTAAAAGAGCCGTTGGTTTTGGAGACGATGACCGTCTACTTAGCACTAGTGTACTTGGTGACAGCCTTTGTTCCCTCAGATACGGCATGCTTTGCCAACTCCCCGGGAAGCAACAGGCGGACAGCGGTCTGAATCTCCCTGGAAGAGATGGTACGGCGCTTGCTGATGTGAGCCAAACGAGAAGCTTCTCCGGCGATGCGGTCAAAGATGTCTTTCACGAAAGAATTCATGATGCCCATCCCCTTGGAGGAGATGCCGGTGTCAGGATGAACCTGCTTCAGGACCTTGTAGATGTAGATGCCATAACTCTCCTTCCTGGTCCTCCTGCGCTTCTTCCCACTCTTGTTGGCCGGTTTCAGGACGGCTTTCTTGGCGCCTTTCTTGGGCGCTGACTTCGGGGCTACTTCAGGCATATTAAAGAGTTGAGTTGATTAATTATCTTTACCAGAGAGATTCAAATGCTTGACACTAGAGAGGCATAATGCGCGGAACGACCCATTTAATATAGAACTACCACGGACGTCGGTGAAAACATCAGAATTATTGGCGCCACCTGGTGCGGACCTGGTTGAAAGCAAATTTCTGTACTAGGCGCCAAAATTGCGCGCTAAGTAAAAGGCGCCAATCTTTTCTGTTAAACCGCAATTGACATCATGGCAGTTATCGTTTGAATTATTGGTCTACAATATTATATAATCAGAAAAGTAAAGGAACAAATGACTTTAATTTTATTTTCTACATTAATTTGAGTATTTAAAAATGCACCAGTAAAGACTGTAGCCTGCTCGGAAACTCCCTGCAAATCATGCAGTAAACCGTTCCTTGTCTTTTCTCTCAGCTATAAATAACACAACATACCACCTCAATTATGACCATTTACTGTTCAGTAACCCCCCTGGAATGGCCTCTACGACACATTTAATTTTCATTTGACACACATTTGCTTCACAATAGTCTACAATATTTAACGCCTCTGGTAGCATTCCCTTTTGACATTATAAGAGTGCAGAGATCCTATTCATTCAGTCCCACGGGCAGCTAACGGCATTTGGATACCTTCCTAATTATTACTGTACAAATGAACTGCTAAATCCAATCCGGTAACAACACTCACAATAATCACCATCATATAAGGGAGATACAGAAAAAAAAGTTATTTAATATTTGATTTTGAACATTTACAGTTAGTACAGACAGCTCGTCTGCCATCCTGGATCAGACAGCTGGCGGCCGATTGATCGATCTCTAAGATGGTGGTGGGGTGCTGCTCTCAGCCCACATGGGGCAGCAGAGGTTACGGAGATGGCAGTGGGGGTTGGTGGGACTACATGTACTTGAGGAAGCCAAACTTCTTCTGTATGAGCTCCTCGCGCGGCCGCAGGTTGTACAGCTCCTCTGTGGTGGGACTTACCCAACGCTCAGTGTGGAACATGCTCTCTCCAACCTACAGACACAAACACAGAGACTTCAGCCCAAACAGCCATAGATTTGCATTCTTCTGTCCCATGTCTGTGATTCATACATCTGCCAAATACTTTAACCATAACAATTGCACTTCATTTATTCACAGCTGATGCTTTAATACAAAGAACAGTAAAGTGAGGAACATGCAAGCTATAATGCAACATAACAGAAAAGGACCTTAAAACTCCTTACATACAGTAGAAGAGAAAAACGAAAGGATCCATT
This sequence comes from Alosa alosa, assembly GCF_017589495.1. Taxonomy (NCBI): domain Eukaryota; kingdom Metazoa; phylum Chordata; class Actinopteri; order Clupeiformes; family Clupeidae; genus Alosa; species Alosa alosa. Next base: position 29,195,285 of record NC_063189.1, on the reverse strand, counting down.
AATAGAGGCGGAAACAAATTGTTTGGTTATGGACAGACATAGAATGATTAATGATGATTCAAATGCACAAATAAAAGACTGATCTATACAAAACAATGACCCATCCTGATTAATAACAAATACACAAAAAAAAAAAAAAAAAAGAGAAGAGTGTGGAAGAGAAAAGGCAGAACATGAGAAATAGAACCAGCTGGTCACAGTCAAAGGACCGTTAGGGCCTACAGTCACGCAAACAGGCTCCATCTCGGTACCAACAACGCATAGACCACAGGTAGGGCCTACAGACACCAACGACACAACATCTTCATTTAGCATCATGCACATTGACCACTGGTTTGTAGAAGAAAGAAAACAAGTGTTCACAGGAAACTTGATAAACGCAGTAAGTTCTCACATGTAATACACTTTACACACACAACTGTTGGTAAAGCATATATATTGCCACGATGCCCATTGTCAAGGATATCTACAGCCAATGCTATGACAACACATTTTATTTGCACAGGGTCACTTTTATTGTAGTGATAATCAGCTGACTATCCAGATCTGATGTTCACAAGCACCAGTATCCAGGGCCGTCGCAAGGGGGGGCCCATAAGCCATTTCATAGGCTACTTCACAGAATCGCATACAAATGGAAACCAAACTTGTGTAGACAAAGGCAAACACTTTAACGGGACATTAATTGGGCATGAATCATTGCACTGAACGCTATTTGTCAATGAACAGAAACACACAAGACATTCAGACTATTGATAAGATGCACTAGGCCTACACGGAAACTGGTCTGTCTGGGATTCGGACGTGCTCAAAAATGAAAAAAAAAAAAGTTGGGCTAGATTTTTTGATAGTTTTCAGGGGTTATGAGGAGCAATATGAGAGAAATTTGCTGATCACTGATCGTTGTTTTGGGAGCCCGTTAAGCCTTTTCCAAGGCGTCAGTGAGTGAGGGAGTTGAAGGTTCTTAGTGATTAGGAGGAACAATATGAAAGACATTTGGTGTCATCACTGATCGTTGTTTTAGGACATTAAGCCACATTCAGCTTTTTGTTTACAATAGGCAATAATAATAATAATAATAATAATAATAAACTTTATTTGTATAGCACCTTTCATACATGGAATGCAGCTCAAAGTGCTTTACATTTGGAGCATGTAACACAATAATGCAAATTGAAGAAAATTTAAGAAAAACAAGTACACTAAAGGCTCATCACTGAGGTTGTAGAGGTTGAATTCACCTGCGATCGGATTCCGCCATAATACATAATACAATTAATAAAGAATAAACGCTTAATGTCATCTTTGGCCAGGTGCGAGGTCCCATCAGACACAAGGCCCTGGGCGATGACCCCCCCCCACACACCTCTGCCCCTTGCGACAGCCTGGCCAGTATCCTACAAAAAGTGATGTCAGTGCCATAGCTGACCATCAGAGAGGTACACTGAACTCATAATAGAGATAGAGGTAGAATACACAAGTGGTTCTGTGACTTCCTTAAATGTATGATCTTGTTGCACTGACAATAAGCCATTTATGATATATACCAGGGTTCCCATACCTGGTAAACAGATTACCCATTCAAACTCTTTTGGCTTTAGTGTTGTATCTTGGGAAAAGCCTGACACCATCAACTTGGCAAAAACAACACACACTTCAGCTTTCCTGCAGTTAGGAGAATCACTGTATCCTTGAGCTCTGCTTTCACAATATTTCAGATTGGTATAGAAAGTTTTGAACACACAACACTGATTGTTCTCATCCACCATTCAAGGGCATTTACAAGTCATCTTCTGGGCAACACCACCCAATAGCTACAAAACTGACACAGAGCCTGGAGAAGTCCTACATTTCTCACAGTAAATGTTCCATTACAAGACTGACCAGAACCAACCCCATACTGTGCGACAGCAGAGACCAAGGACCTGAGTCACAATCACTCCTTAGTGGTGGTAGAGTGTGAGACAGGGTCTGCAACTTCAGAGTGCCAGTGATGTTTCTGAACCTTTTCAAAAAGGACTTAGAAGTGGGATGCGGTACAACAGAGCTCAATGCAGCACACCTCTACCATACATCCGCACACAAACAGAAACTTAGACATGAGCCATTTCTCAAAGCTCTTATTCCTCTAATAGGAGAGGAGAGCCAGTGAATAGTTAAGGTGAGGCGTGATTTGGGAACATGGTATCATCTCTAACCTTCCAGCCAGGAACCTCCTTCATGATGGCCGCCTCCTCCTCCAGATTCTCCCGCATCATTCGCAGTGTCCTGATTGAGAGAGAGACAGAGAGAGTGAGCACAAACAGGAAGGGAGAGAGACAGAGCAAGGGGTAGAATAAAAAAATGTAGTGATGTAGTACATCATATTTTGACCAGTCAGAAAAAGACAGTAATATAGACATAGTGACACAGTAACACAGACTAAGTGACTAATAATAATTTTCACTTTGGTGTGAACAGCAATGTTTAGCAAAATTGAAGAAAAACAAGTACACTAAAGCTTGTAGAGATTGAATTCACCTGCGATCGGATTCCGCCTGCAAGAGTGGCAAGAGGGCAATACGAGCCTCCAGGTCCTCAATGTGCATTCTCCTGCCAAACACACACACGCACAAAGAGAAAGAACAAGAACAAACACTGTGAGAGGCATGTGAGGTCACAGCTTTGAAGCACCGGCAGGAGTTCAGACACTGGTACTAGAGGGGGAGCAGCTTCACAGAAGAGAACTTCTGACGGCAAATTTGAGGAAAAGTTGGTATACCACCCTTCTTACCTAATTTGAGGGTGCTGATTCTGAATATTTTGTTTACGAAGCTCAATTCTGAGTTCTAAGCCGCATAATCAGCATTTTAACATAAAATAGCGATTTTTTTGGCTTATTTTTCCCTAAATTGGGTTGATTTTAAATGTAATCACTAAAACCAAATAAAAGTGTTCTCTAAATACATGTTTGAGCATTAAAGAAGCCATACTATAGTTTATTAATGTATTTAATGGGAACATGATTACAGTTAACATGTAATAAACTCGGAAATTCTAATCAAAGCACAACCATATTTTTATTGCTAACATAGTGAGTCACTCATGTTGTGTTTAATGCATTTCATCACAATAACAAGTTGCACAGATAACCTTCAACTCAGAATATATCCTACAGTACATATGAACTTAGATAGCGGGAATAAGCCTAATGCAGAACTGCATCTACCGCCAGCCACAACCGACAAGTAAAAACATTTAACTTCTAGTAACACTGGATTTGGTATGTGTGCTTGCCTCTATACTAGAGCTTGATAATGTGCTTTTCTAATATGCCATTGAGCAGCATCACTTGTTGGTGGTAGAGCCTCTGATCCTCGACATCTAGAAAACAGAGTGGCTCTGGCTTAGTGTTGTCACGATACCAAAATTATGACTTTGATACAATACCTGCCATAAATATCCTGGTACTCGATACTGAAACGATATCCAAATCCTAAAATATCTGGAAAAGAAAGAACGCAGGCCTCCTCCAAGTGTATTGAGTCATTTGTGTTGAATTTGGTGCACTTTTGGTCAATTCTGGGTTTTGAACTTCTATACTTCCTACATAATTATTATTTTTGTAGTCAGTAAAATAGTAGTTTGTGTGTGATTAAGTCCTTTATTGTTTGTTATAGCTCATTTATATTGTGTGGTGTTTTGGCAATAAATTACCATTAAATAGCCTAAGTAGGCTAGATCAAGGTCAGTGTTCAAATTACTGCATGCAAATCACTTATTGCTATGCAGAAGAGCCTAATCTTTAGGCCATCTGATGTAGGCTACCCTAGGCCTTCCCGTGTTTATGGGATTTCTTTGACAGTTGCAAAGGGAAAAAAGTGAAGATAGTCTTCTTTGCTCCCAGTGTAATTTAATAAGAACATGTATGTTTCAACCACTCGGGTCTTAATCAGATAGGCCTACACCATTATCTGTTGCAATATCTGTGTGCATTCCTACATACATTAGGTCTATTTCTTTGATAGTTAACATTATTTGCTACCACATAACAAATACCAAATAACAATACAAACGTTTCTTACAAACTTTCCTGCATACTTCTTAAATGTGCTGCAGTCAGATGGGTGTCCTAAAGACATAACTAGATCTTGGGCATCTATTACCAGTGTTGAATGAGCCGTTTTTGCAGTGATCACTACTGGACATTCCACATTGCTAGACAGCACTTGAGTGAGGATAGACTTATTTCCACTTCACAAATAACCATTGCTATCTGCAATAGCTACAGTACAGGGACATTAATCAGTTCATAGCTGAGGATTTGTCCCAAGTCCACTTCCCTTTCAGCATCATATGCAGTAATGATGCACTGGAGAGTATTTATTTTTGTTGCACTATAAAGGAAATCTTGTCTACATTTTTTGCAAATAATGCAATCTCCATAGCACTCTTCAGCACTCCTCAAACATGCACACTTTTCCATTGTTTTGCATGGCTGGAATTTGAATGATAGGAAAGAGCACCAGTGAGAAGTTTTAACTAGGCAAGCACTGTCGCCTTTACAGTAAAAAAAAAATACAGTGTAAATCCTCTGTAAAGAGTGACAACTATTCATAATAGTTAGTGACAAAGTGCTTTCTACAGAAAAATGAGCAGTCACATACAATTCTATCAATTTATTATCAAGGAATCTATTTTGTTTCTAAACGTCATACTGAATTTTCGCTATTTCAATTTATATTTTAGCTTATTTTCATTTGCTACTTGAGGGTCATTGGGGTAATTCCTGTCCTGTCCTACAACATATCTGATACATAGAGTTTATTAATGCCTTATTTTTTGCAATTCCTATGATATCTGATGGCAAAACCAAAAAGTATGTGAATTATGCTAATTAGCCAGCTTAAAACTCAAAATTGAACTTGGTAAACAAAATATTTGAATTCAGCACTCTCAAATTGTGTGAAATAGCCCCTTTACCGACTTTTCCTCAAATTTGCCAACAGAACTTTTTCTGAACGTTTGTTAGCTATCTGCTCTCCCTCTATACTGAAGACACCTGTTGCCAGTGATTATATGTCAAACGCTATCAAAGACTCAGATTACTCTCCCTGAATTTGGCATCCTCTGGTCAGCTCTTGGCTGTTTGTTTGTTCACAAACTCACCTCCTCTCTCGGTTCCACTTTATGATCCGCCAGTATCCAAACAGCATAATCCCAATGCCGATGCCAAACATGGAATAACCTACAAGTCCCCAGCACAGTCGGTTACTTTTACACATTGAAGAGATTATGTGATATAGAACACTCAATATGCAGTGTTAGAGGTAACTGCACTGAATAATGTCATGCTGGACCTAGATGATAGGCTTACCATATCTTTCAGCTAACATTGCCTTGACAGCAACATTAGCGTAGCTGCTAACGTTAGATGACTAACGCCGACACTACTGGCCTGTTCAACTTACATATTTGTACACATCACGAATGGACTGAAGATACAAATGTTTAATTGAATAGAAGCTATCAATAGCATAATATGTTAACAAAAATGCTTCTGAAGTTATCGATAGCTAGCTAACAGGAGCTAACGTTCATCAAGCTTTGTTGACCCTTCACTGTCAGGCGTCTTTCATGCTTTCATCGTCAGATTACAATTCTCTTGATGCCTCAACGATAATATCATTATATTACTAACCAGAGAGACCCCGACTGGGCAGATTTCTCTTATATTGAATAGGTCCATAACCTCCCGGAGGAGGCATGTCCTGCTTCACCTTGGACGACGCCATCTTCCTCCCTGCTAAAGAGTCAACAGTCGGCGTTTACATTGGCATTCATTTAAACAATTCGAAGACTTTAGCGCCCCCTGCTGAGTCGGAGAAACAAGACAGGTCAAGAGGCTTCTCAGTGAGGTTTGCCGAGGAGAAAATGAAGGAAATTAAAATAATATTAAAATATAAATACACGAATGTGTATTTCGAGGTAAAGAATCAAAGCATCCAACAGCTTTGGAAAGTTTGGTCTATATTGTTCTACATTTCTAATTTGCTCATGATATGGAATGTGGATAAATGCAAGGCTGCTGAGGTCGCTTATGCATTGTCCCCAGTTCCCTGATCAAAATAGTCTGCTGTGGGAGCCTGGGGAAAAACAATCTCCAGACATGTTTCAAACGAAAAGCCCAGAACAACGACCCAGCTTTAGGTTAGCCTACCATCATGAATATCCATGATGAGCATAACGCAGTGTGTAGTGGCCTCCCCTGCCCATGGTCAGCCCCCAGCCCCCGTGTTCACCCCTCCAGTGAGCAGTATGTGGCCAGTGTGTGCTAATGACGAGAGGGCCTCAAACATGCCTCTAATCAGGCGCTCTCGCTCACTCTCACGCGCTCAGAGAGGACTTCACAAGTGAGGAGCCGAGAGCCGTTGAGGTACCAGTCACAAAACACACACCCATATACAAGGAGACAAGGAAGTTTATTGTCACATGCATATAGTTACTGGAAGTAAGAAATGCCAGGGGTCTTGGTGTGTGTGTTGGGGGGATGACAAGGTAGATGGGATAGTGTGCTGTGTATGTGGGGAGAGGGCCGTGTGCAATATGTGTGTTGGAGAAGCTTCCTCATGAGACAATGTGCTGCTGTGTATTTTGGGGTAGTGTGCTGTAAGTATGTTGGGGATGTGTGTTGGAGAAGCTTCCTGATGAAATAATGTGCTGTGTATGTAGGGGAGAGGGGGGGGGCAGTGTACTGCAAGTATGGTGAAGGGACTTACTATTGCAAGCAGAGTACTGTATGTATGATGTATGTGAGTGATGACAGTGAAGATGTGTGTGTGGGCGGGAGGGAAGTGGAGCAGTGGCTGTGTGTGTGTGTGTGTGTGTAGTGTGTGTGTGGGTAGGTGGGGGCAGTGTGCTGTAAGTATGTAGAGGATGTGTGTTTGGAGGAGATCCTGAAGACAACACACACATACACCCCAAGGCCTGGGTCCCCAAAGGGCGCCCCGTCGCTGTTGTACAAGCAGTTCCACTCAGCTTAATCTGGGGGTGGCTGGAGCATAACATAAAGATGAACAGCCAAGGACCAAGGGCCAGAAGCCAGAACCCCAGGGTTGGGAGCAGGGAGAGGGGAACAAAGCCAGTTGAGTAGTGGAGTCTGGAGAGCCAGGGGCAGGGCAGGATTCAAATCACACACACACCCACACCCCATATACTTTACTATTATTATTATACTCAATGTAGGCTTTTCAACTTTATCTGAAGCTATACTAGTGCCAAATACCATAAACAAACTACTCCAAGGTACACAGACATTTCATGGAGGCTCTAAACAGATCAGAATACTTACTGGGCAGCAGTAAGTAGCTGGATATGTCTAGGGACTTTAATAACTGATATTATGACTAAATGACTAGATGTAGATCTTGAAACATTAATATGAGGCAACCAGTCATTTCTACCAGTCTTTTTAGGCAAGTTCCTCTACTCAGTGGCCATATTGTTTTTGGGCACTTATCGGGCATCTATTAAGGCAAAAATGCGCGTGCGCAAGGCTTCGCGACACCCACCTTGCTCCAGCAGTGAGATCACAACACATGAGTGGCACGATGTATTCACAACAAACCACATGATTGGCACAATGTATTCACATGTCAACATTTTTGCCGCGGAAGGGTCGGGATATGTAGACAACTGCCATGTTTAGGTTGATTGATGTATTGACAAACTAACCCCATGCATTTCTATGCAGGATTTTTTGAGTGCTGTGTCTCATTAGAAAGTCTCTGCTTCTACCAGACTCCTATCAAGCATGACTGACCCATTCGTTAGTGAACAAAATCTTGGTCAAGATTCATACTTCATATTTTCATGAGGGACAGGAGTATTGAGGGGAAACAATTGTATTCAGAAAACAAGTGGCATATAGTCTGAAGCAAGACAGACCAGAGACACAAAATGAAAGGGTTAAAATTATTTTTTATTATCACTTTTTTAATAGAACCAGAGAGAAAGAAAAAAAAAACCAACAAACCAAAAAAAAGAGAAACAAATTGAAACATTGATTTATTACATCAGCAGAAAAGAAGGCCAGGGTGCCTTTCGGTTATGCTACTTAGAAAACAGCGCCTGTAACCCAGGGCGACGGAATGGTGTGACATCTTTGGACAGCAGCAGCCAGGACAGTGTATTCCTCGCTCTCTGATTGGCTGAAGCCTGTCATAAAGGCGCTATGATTCGTTGTGGAGACTTGAATTCCTCAATAGACCTCTGAAGTTCACCCACAAAAGGACCCAAAATCTGCCATCTTTGCCAATATAAGGGGATCCGGGTACCAGGTATCTGGGCAAAGATGGTAGCTTTGGGTCCTTTTTATAGGCAAACTTAAGAGGTCTATGTCAGACACAACATGGCTGTAGGAAAGCCACAAAAGGGATTTAGATAGATAGCCAAATGTACAACGAGACATGATTAGACAGAACAACAGATTTAAACATGAATAACCTTGCAACACTGTTTTGTGCAGTAGGGATTGGTGTGTGTGTGTGTGTATTAAGGGTAAGGGCAAAGTTAGAGAGTTGTGTCAGCTGAGGAGCCAATGTTTCTGACTGACTGGGTGGTAAACGTGGACATGTGGTCCCTGTCCAGCCAATCAGAAAGCTCACAGTGGACATGTGCTCCCAGTACAGCCAATCAGACAACCCGGTGATCACAAGCGAGATATCCTCAATCTCAACACTTAATCTCTGCGACTACAGAGAACATGATCAACAGTTTATCACCAACACCAACAGTTAGTCGAGGTGGAACAGAGACCCCTTCTCCAGTCACAAACACCTCCACAGAGAACAGCTCCAAAACCGCAGAAAAGATCCGAGGACCACCACCACTGCTAGGGGCCAGAGACAGACCAGAACACAGCCTGGCCTGCAGCCAGTCGAGGTGGGGTTGGGTGGTGCGGGGTAAGGTGGGGTGGGGTTGGGTGGGGTTGGGTGGTGTGGGGCGGGGTTGGGTGGTGCGGGGAAAGGTGAGTTGGGGTTGTGTGGTGTGGGGCGAGGTGAGGTGGGGTGGCGTGTTATGGAGATATTCTCAGACTTCAGAGGAGATCAGAACCCCTCCCCTCCACTTCTTGTCCTGGCAGCTGACAAAAGGAAAGCAATGACAGAAAAAAAAAAATATATATATTTGCCCAATATCTTCACATCACAAATTAGAACTCCAAAATAAATATGGCAGAGATGGCCCTTAACTCAAACAAACAAAAACAAAATAATCCTAAGCAATAACTCAAATAAGTATAACAATATAAACATAGCTCCCCCCCCCCCACTCTTTAAGCTGGGGTATGGGGTATGGGGTATCTACAGGGTGGACTGAGAGTCAGTTCTGGTGCACTTTGACACCTTGTTGATCCTTGCGTGACGTACAGATCCACGTGGTACGACTGACCAGCTGCTGTCCGTCTAATGTGTGGAGAGCGGGACCAGTCTGAGTCCAGTGGACTCCGGTGAGCACAGAACCTCTCAACGGAGACAGTGTTGCCCACCAGAGTCTAAAAAGGGTTGGGGGACAAACAGAAACACACATGAAAAATAAAAAACCAAGAAGCACAACAGGCTTGTAGGGGTCTCATGACGTGACAAGGGTCTAACAGTTGCTCAAGCGTCTTATATCAGCATCTTAAAAACTCTTAAGACTTTTTTTTTCTTTATGAACAGTCCAGTGATCGGAAAAAAAATGTTGACCACAAAGCAAAGCAAGTTACGGTCACAGATGCAATCACCAGCAGTGCTGAAGCCCCTCCCACCAGCAGTGCTCTGGTCACGCCCACCAGTTGCTACGCGGCCGGTGGAAGACGTACGCCCATCTCCATATCCCTTTTTCTGTTGTCCTCATGTTCCATTTGTTTTAGGTGGGAAGCCACAATCCGACAGAGAGATTGGAGAGGGCAGTCCCGTCATCATGACTGATAGGTGTCCAAGCCAGTAAGTAGGGGCGGGGGTGGGGTTTTATAAAATTCCAAAAAGTCCACAACGGGCTATTGTCATAATTCAGTTTGTTATGTATGGGCAACAAAAACAAGGATCATAGCAGGATCGACCCACACACACACGCTCTCTCACTGAAGGTCATATGTGACCAGGTGTTGTGGAAGCCCTTTACACAGTCTTTTATTTAATCACTTATTTGTATGTTTTTATTTAATATTTTTTCCCCATTTTAACTCCTTTTTTCATACTTTTCCTTGATCTTTTTGTAATTGTATTTTTTTTTACCATTATTTCATTTTATTCCAGTAGAAAAAAAAAACATAACAATAATAATATTAATACCACCCCAAGGTGAGGGAAGGACCATAATAACCAATGAAAACTGCGGCTCTAAAATAGTAAAAACAAGACAACAGACAATGTGGGTGGAACTGCAGCAATGCCCTGCCCCTTCACCATGTAGCTCCTCCCACTACTGGGTTACACAAGCGGAGTCTGAAAGCAAGTGCAAAAAGCCGGGGCCAACAAATAAAGCTGGAGCCTCCGCATCCAATCACCAACTCTGGCTCAGAGCTGCCTCCAACATCTGCAAGGGCAAGGGCTAGGGCTTGTGGGATAGCGGTGGAGGACTGCTCAGTAAAAATACTCTGCTTGAGGAGACCAAACCATGACATCATTTTCAGGTGCGGTGTGGCAAGTGGAGCTGGAGGGGGTGTGTGCAGCGCGGGGGGGGGGGGGGGGGGATGAAGATGATGATGATTATTTCCAGGTGTTGGCGGTCTGAGACAGCGATCTGGACGGGAGCATGTCCAGCAGGTACTCTCTCTGCCGCTCCACGGACGACGACGAGGTCTTGTGGACCGACAGGCTGGGGTTCACGTAGGCCATGGTAACACCTGAACACACACACACACACGCATGCAAAAAACACACAAGCACACACACACAAAACAAGGTCATTGATATTTGGAAGGAGCGATTTAATCCAGCTGTTTCATTATGGGATGCCACTCAACACAGCACACAGGTATATTCCTAACACGACCTCTGACCCTGTGAGGTCAGTCAGTAAATTTGTCTGAATGATCACATCCAGTCATTCAGGCACAGTTACATTCAGTTACAACAGTCTAATCCTGAGGATTAAAGCAGTGCACACAATGCATTTTAGAAACATCTATGGCCTAAATCAATCAAAACCATGCATGCATGCTCCAACACACAGAGACATACAGAGATACTCACACACACAGAGCAGAGTTTCCGCTAGAAAAAAATGGTTTCGTTTTCCGGACATTTTGATGATGTGCCGGTCAAATATCCTATTATTGCTTCTTAATTAGTCAAGTTGAGGAAAACTGGAGACAGGCTATGTAGCTTAAAGAATGACATAATCAGGCTGAATAGAATGCAACATGTTCATTAGCCTAACTTACGTAAACATGCCTAACAAGATCTAGCCAGTATATATGTTTTCATGGACAGCAAGAGTCCGCTTCGTTCATTGTTTTAAAAAGGCTACGTTGCTGCTACCCACATTATCTCCAGTGGTTCCACTGTTTAACTTGCACAGATGCGCGCACACACAAGAATGAGCGCTCACACCACTACCCCCTAAGGCTATGCCTCTTTATTTGATAACGATAAATTAAGAAATGTTTCCTATTCTGGGAAATGTTTAGTTTCTTTTGGTCCGCGGTTCAATGATGCCGTTTAATTGTGCCGAAAATTATCCGCGGACCAGCAATCTCCTCGTCGAGGCCCTAACCCTGCATATCATAGACAGAGAAAGCATAGGCCTACTGTATGCTTTGGGTACAGAACACAGTTGCATGTCCAGTGTACACGGAGAATGACTGTTTTGGAGCGGCCGCAACCCCGCAACTCCACTTCCAACGTACACGTCATGATTCCGACAGACACGCCCGACACTTCTGCTTTTTATCTGGTGGTGGTGGAGTTGACCGGACATCTGAGGCTTCAGACGTTACCAATTTATCATAGTCCATCGCGTCTGGCCTCTGAAAAAACTTTTAAGGCTAGTCTGCCTGGGCCTGGCCATGTTTGAACCGCCTCATTCATTTGTTCGTTGTTTAACATGGACGTTTTAAGCGTGCGCTTCCTATTTGAAATGCAGCATAGGCTATGTGTGTTGTTTAATAGCTTTCAAACGGTACATTTAAAACATAGCCAGAGGACGTATTGCTTTAATATAGGCTTACATTTTAAGGCTTATTCTCAAATTCAGATTGCGTTAGGGGGACGGGATTATTAGCCAATTTCAATCGGACAATTTGACCGGAGAGATTTAATTTTGTCGGACAATTATCTTTTTTTCCCGGACAACGGAAACCCTGACACAGAGACAGACAGACAAACACACAGATAGACCGACACACATACACACACACACACACACACACACACACAGCAGAGACTGCACCAATTTCAGCCGCATGTTTCAGCAGCATTCCAGAGAGACACCGTTTCTCATGCAAGAGGAGGATGAGGAGCAGCCAGCTCAGGGTCGGATCTGGCCCGCAATGGAACCGGATCTGGCCCATGGTGGAACCGGATCTGGACTGTGGTGGAATCGGACCTGTCCATTCGAGCGGGCCGCTCCCCAGGAGGGAGGAAGGGGCAGCAGCATGAACGAGCCCAGCACTAGTCGGAGGAAGGGAAAGCATTGACCCAGTCACGTGAATGATTGTGACTCCCAGGCTTTGATTTTTCCAGCCCTCGATTTGGATTCTTCTGACTTTGATTCACGCCATTTTGACAAATCAGGTTTTATACCATTCTCAATCTTGCGCATTGGCTGAAGGTGAGGGCAGGGTGAGCATATTTGGGTCTGTGAGTGTGTGTGTGTGTGTGTGTCTGTGTGAGTGTGAGTCTGTGTGAGTGTGTTAGATCTCTGCCTGGATCATTTGCGGGGAGTTGATAGGGGACATACAGCTCTTGTGGCCTGTAGTACACCGGAAGCCCACCACCACTTCAGAGACTGAAACAGACAGAGCGGAGCCTATAGGGCCGCCTCCACACAGGGGCCAATCAGAGAGGCCCACCGGCCTCCACACAGGGGCCAATCAGAGAGGCGAACCCACCTCCATAACCACCAGGCCGGGGCATCAAAGAAAGAGAGAGAGAGAGCCCAAAGCCAGACAGCTGAGATTATAACAGCCCCAAGGCCCCTCTGTTCAGTGAAGGGCAAACCTGGAGATTAAAAGCACTGGCTGTAGAGGTGAATTGCCACTAGAGGGCGCTAGAGATGAGGAGGTGGAGGGTCCTCAGGGGACCGTGATCAGAGCCACATGCTCTTCTGCTACACGGACCACAAAACAACCCTCTCCAGTCCGTCAGTAGAGGGCAAGAGAGAAACATACTTCACTGACCAAAACAAACAAACAAACAAACAAACAAACAAACAAACAAACAAAACTGAAATATGAAAGATTAAAAGGCAGAGGATCGGGGCATGAAAAATGTGAATTTAAAAGACATGAAGAACAAGCAGGAAAAACAAAAAAAGGAAAACACAAAAGAGGACCAGCGATGAAGATTACAGTGACAAAACTGAATGTGTAGAAAATGACTGAGGCAGAGGAAGGGCAGAACTGAAGGGGGCGCTAGCAGAGACTGCATAGAGAAGGTGAGGAGAGGGGAGGCCAGGACAGCTGGAGAGGAGCGTACAGCAGGACACACATTCAGAGGGAGGGGCCCTCACTGCCCGTCAATCATTCAGTGGTCATTTTTGGGGGGTGGGTAAGAGGGGCTTCTGGGTAGTGGTGGTGGGCGAGTGGGCAGGGCCATGGTCTACCTGAGCTGACGCTGCTGGGCTTCCTCCACACAGCGGCGGCGGCGGCAGCGGCGTTGTTGCCGTGGCTACTGTGCCTGCGCCCCCCGGCGGAGGCGGCGCTCTTACCTGGCCGGGCCACCAGGGCGGCGGCGGCCACCGCGCTCTGCAGCTGAGATGAGGACGAGAAGGAGTGGCTCAGGCCGCGCACCCCCACGCCCGACGACTGCACACTGCCACGGGACAGCTGGCCAGAGCCTGGAGACTATAAGAGGGGAAGGGGAGAGCGAGAGATAGAGAGAGAAAAGAGAGAGATGGAGGGAGAGAGATTAATAACACTTCCAGTTAGCTCTTTGATTCATTTCCTGTCTGGCACAACAACACACACACACGCACACGGCTTCCTGCTCTAAATGCTTGTCAGTGAGTGCTTTGGGTTGCACTCTGAGCATAAAAATGTGTTATATAAATAAAAGACTTACCTAGTTTCTCACAAACACACACACACACACACACACTCTCTCTCTCACCTGTCTCACCTGTTTGATGTTGCCATGGTGACGGGCGATGTTGGGGCTGGCCCTGCTGATGTGGTGGTGTTGCTGAAGAGACGAGCGCTGCTTCAGCTGCTGGGCCACCTGAGGGCAGAGGGACAGGACACCAGAGAGACAGGACACCAGTGAGACAGACCTCCAACACACTCACAACACAACTGGTCCTCTAGCACACACTCACACTCCACCAGACCTCCAGCACACACACACACTCGACCAGGCCTTTAACACACTCACACACATGACGTTATCCCATAGAAAGTGAATGAGAAAAGTCTTAACATACAACGGAGCATTGTGAGCGTGGGCCGTTAGACACCTGGACTGAACCAGGTCTGTGCATGCAATCAAATAAATCTATATGAATAAAATGTGTGTTATCTACTGATCTCCTTTCAATCTTTTTTTGAATATAAATGCAACATGTGCACAGATTGCTCTTACAGCATGTTTCAGTCTTACCAGATGCTCTGCCTTGACCACGTGCATGGCGCTGGAGGTGGATGAGGAGGATGAGGAGGAGGTCTGTGGTGATGAAGAGGCGGCGGCGGCCGTCTGCTGCAGGATGCGCTGCTCCATCTCCTGCTCCTGCTGCAGGGCCTTGACGAACGCCGCCTTCAGACGGCTGGTGTGCTCCGCCTTCAGCACCTTCTTCTGATTTGACGACATACACTGCTCGCACAGGACCACTCCCTTGTCTCGGCGCCAGCGGCAGGTGAAGTCGGTTTGGCACTGGACGCAGGTGAATGGCTCGTGCGTCGACTGGGTTGCCGAGGCGACCGGCAGCCCCTGCTTGGCTGTGAGGAGACCAATAAGAAGGCACAAAACAATTATTCATTTATTCATTCATTCACTCTCTTGCACACATATCTTCATGCATTCACTTTAAACAGATTGAGACATCTAAATATAATAATTTTAATCCCTTTTTACACTTCATGATTTTTTTTTGTCTTTGCTAACCCCACTTAACTGTCTGCCTGTGTGTGTGTGTGTGTGTGTGTGTGTGTGTGTGTGTGTGTGTTGCCCCAGGTCCCGGTGTGGTGTGTGTATATACACACACCTCTTCCCAGGTGTGTTTGTATGTGTTTGCGTGCGTGCCTGTACCTCTTCCCAAGTCCAGCAGGTTCTGCACCACCTCCTCCAGGCCCACCAGGTAGATGAACTCGTTGTTGGCGGCCGAGGGCAGGAAGTTGAGCTCAGGAGCAGGCGGTTTGGGAGGCGGGATCTCCAGCAGTGTCTTCTCCAGCTGCTTACGCAGCGCTAGCTTAGCCGCCGCCTGCCGACTCGCCGGAGAGTCTGCCTGGTTGCCCCCGGCGATGCCACCCACGCCGACCCCCGCCGATTGCGAGGTCATCGACGATTTCATGTTGGTTGGGCTGGACTGGGGTTTCCATAACAACACACGAAGAGACAATGTTTTGTTACTTTTTGTTACTCTTTGTTATTTTCATGGAAAGACACACATCACCATTTAAAGGGAGCTACTGAATATAAACTTGCGTGTGTATACATGTGTGTATGTGTGTGGGTGAGTACCCGTGTGTGAGCATGTTTGAATATGTGTGAGCATGCGCGTGTGAGTGCCGTGTTTGTTTGCCGTGTGCGGTACTCATGTGTGTGTGTATGTACTGTCCATGTGTGTACGTGTGTGTGTGAATATGTGTGAGTGTGCCTGTGTAAGTCCCCGTGTGTGAGTGCCCATGTGTACGTGTGTGTGCGAGTGTGTGAATATGTGTGTGTGTGAATATGTGTGAGCATGCTTGTGTGTGTGGGTACGAGCGTGTGTCTGTGTGTGTGTGTATACGTGTGTGTGAGAGTGTAAATGTGTGTCAGCGTGCATGTTTGTGCGTGTGTGTTAGGGGTGGGCGATATATAACGTCTACGATAATATTGTGGTTGTATGAGGCTTCAATGCGTGATTGAGGTTTTTTTTACCAAAGTAATTTAAATACTCAATAATGCCAATCTGCACATGTTTAAACCGCCAATCACTAAATCAGGAGGTGCATGCAGCAGACGCGGGAGAAGCCGCTGGCTGCAGCAGAGCAAGTCACATGATCAGACACACGTAGGCAATAGTAGCCTAATGTTTATTTCATGCAACTACTTAGTTCAAGTGGCATTGATTAGCTAAATAGTTACATTTTTTCCTACACGGTATTTTATGGAGAGAAAACATTTGTCTTTCAGTATTTTAGTCATCAGTTGTAAACAAAGAACTTTTCTTATGTGAACCTTTGATAATGGACTGAAGTTCGCTCTAAATATCTACTTTAATTGAATATGCTAACCATTAGCATCTTTATAGGATTTCTGGGGCAGCCGTGGCCTACTGGTTAGCGCTTCGGACTTGTGACCGGAGGGTTGCCGGTTCGAACCCCGACCAGTAGAAAGCGGCTGAAGTGCCCTTGAGCAAGGCACCTAACCCCTCACTGCTCCCCGGCGCCCGCTGTTGCAGGCAGCTCACTGCGGCCGGATTAGTGTGTGCTTCACCTCACTGTGTGTTCACTGTGTGCTGAGTGTCTTTCACTAATTCACGGATTGGGATAAATGCAGAGACCAAATTTCCCCTCACAGGATCAAAAGAGTATATATCCTTTATACTTTACATTATATACATTCGCCATAAGCTAATGCATCTCTATTCTGTAACCTGTAACATTAGCCTACATGATTGCTCTGAAACACTGAAGGAACTAACTGAGATGTACTCTGTTGGTCTGCTTAGTTTTACAGTGAATATTAAGTAAAGGTTTGAAAGGAACTTCAGCTTCAGACTTTCCATTGGGAAACTTATCTTCTTAGCTAATGTAGCTGGCTTTAGACTACTAGAGTAGACCATATAATTACAATACACACACAAGTGGGGGGGGCAGAATTGGAAATGAGTGACAATGCATTGGTTGATTTGGTTGAAATCATCAAAAATCACCAAAAATGTTGATATTTTTGTCCATAACACCCACCCCTAGTGTGTGTTTGTGAGTGTGCCTGTGTGTGTGTGAGTGCCCGTGTTTGTGTGTGTGCCGACCTGTGAGATGTTGACGAGCAGGCTGGTGGTGGGCACGTTGGCGACGCGGATGAGGCCGCCGGACTGCAGCAGCTTGTGGCTCTGGGCCCCTGAGGGCACGGAGGCGCGTGGCGCCAGCATGAGGGGCGGCGGCCCAGAGCTCGACACGGAGCCCGAGTGCTGCTGGTGCTGATGGTGCTGGTGCTGATGGTGGTGGTGCTGATGGTGCTGGATGGTGGTGGTGCTGATGGTGCTGGTGCTGATGGTGCTGGTGCTGATGGTGCTGGTGCTGATGGTGCTGGTGCTGATGGTGCTGGTGCTGATGGTGCTGGTGCTGATGGTGCTGGTGCTGATGGTGCTGGTGCTGATGGTGCTGGTGCTGATGGTGCTGGTGCTGATGGTGCTGGTGCTGATGGTGGTGGTGCTGATGGTGCTGGTGCTGATGGTGGTGGTGCTGATGGTGCTGGTGCTGATGGTGGTGGTGCTGATCAAAAAATCACCAAAAATGTTGATATTTTTGTCCATAACACCCACCCTCAGTGTGTGCTTCTGTGAGTGTGCCTGTGTGTGTGAGTGCCCGCGTTTTGTGTGTGTGCCGTAACTGTGAGATGCTGGACGAGCAGGCTGGGTGGTGGGCACGCTTACGCACGCCGGATGAGGCCGGGCCGGACTGCAGCAGCTTGTGGCTCTGGGGCCCCTGAGGGCACCGGAGGCCGCGGGGCCAGCATGAGGGGCGGCGCCCATGGTGGTGGTGCTGATGGTGCTGACGCAGAGACTGCAGCTGCTGGGGCGACACCGAGATGGGCTGGAGGGGTTAAGATTTAAAACAGAAATCACAACAAGTGGCTGATAGGGCTTTCAGACATACTGTACGTGTAAGACCAGAGGTTCTGCAGATGTTAAACGGTGGGGCCGTATATCTGAACGACATAAACGGTCATATGGAAGTCTGAACTTAGCCGGTTGTTCTACTGCTCCCCCCCCTAGTATTTCCTCCAGACATTATGTAAATGTGCTGTGTCTGAACGAAGCGTGGAACATGCGGTTAAAATTCACACCTAGTGAGAGCGTGTCGGTGACATTTCTTTCGTGCGTCCATGTTGTTAAATCTGACTTAAATGCCAGTGTCATAATGGAGTGGCATAGTGCTGTCCAGAAAATCTCCGACCTGGAAAGATGCAGACATCACGGAGCTACTGTCCATGAGGGCAGACAGCATTGTGATAGAACACATGAAGGGAACGGCAAGAGACACGTTGATGTAGCCTACAACTGCATCGCAAGGCCAAAGGAATTCAAGACCAAATCATCATAAGCAGAAGGCGCTGAAATGGCAGTAGCCTACAGTGACATTGTTGATGACAATAACAGGAGTATTTATTAAATTGTTAGCCAACACGGTCGGTTTTCTGTTCATTGATAGCCTTCTCATGACCTCACTGCTGAGCCTGATATTTGTTGAGCATAAATATGCCTAGAGAAAATGAAAACAAAGAAAACCCAATTTTGTTCCAAATGCAATGCAATAGACACATGGGGAGAGGATGCTTTTGGAAAAATAAACCATGAAAAAACGAACCACTTCACTGTTATGTTATTATTTTGTTTGTTGTTTAAAAACGTTGTATGTGATGGCCTTGAAGTCTTGAGTTAGCCTACTGAATTGGCTGGTAGCCTACCATAAAGTTTGTGCATGCCCTCTCCAACACAAACCTGATTTGGGGTTCCATAGCCAAGTAATTCTGCTACATAACGTTGAAAACAGATAAATGTGTTTATTTGTAGCACACATACAAATACTGTAGGTCAGTTTCAAGTATGCACACTTACGTGACTACTTCAAGTATTAGCCTACGCACAATAGATTTTTCTTCTTTAGCCTACATAATGCATACACTTTGTAAACAAACAGCAGCTGTGACAGTGGCCGCAAATATTGTGCATCATATCTCGCCTCTTGTGAACTCTACAAGCACCCACCCCTCACTCGACAACCACACAGAGATTCTGTAATGTGCGTGTATGTCGTTCACACATAGGTCCGTATAAGGTCCGCAGGTTAAGGCCCTTTGAGTGTTTTCATCTTTCAATGTGTGTTGTGTGGTTTACTCTGTACAATGTGTGTTGTGTGGTTTACTCTGTACAGTGTGTGTTGTGTGGTTTACTTTGTACAGTGTGTGTTGTGTGGTTTTACTTTGCCCAACATACTCAATCGTGCCACAGTTGAAATGAACAGAACACAAAACTTCACTTCACCATTATGGATCTGGATCATTTGTGTACAGTTTGTGTGTGTGTGTGTGTGTGTGTGTGTGTGTGTGGTGCTCCTCTCACTAAAGGGGGCATGATGATCTGGGAGTTCTGGGAGCCATGTTTGGACACCTGCTGGCCTCCTCTGACCAGGGGCGGCGGAATCACTGTGCCAGAGCTGCGCCCTGACAACACCTGTAAACAACAACATTACTAAACAACAACAGTAACAGCAGTGAAAACATGTGGTGTGGAGGTGAATAGGGTCAGGTGGTGATGATGATGATGAGGTGGTGAATAGGGTTAGGAGAGAGAGAGAAAGAAAGAAAGAAAGAAAGAAAGAAAGAAAGAAATTGTATATTTGCACTCTCCACCTCTTGAAAGGTTACATTCACCCTTTACTTCTGTCTGTCTTAATGTGTAGGACTACACACTTTCAGTCTCTTGCCAGGTGTGTACTTCGGGCAAGCTGTTCTTCTTCTCATGTTGTATGTGTGTGTGTGTGTACCTTGGGCAAGCTGTTCTTCTCATGTTGCGAGCCTGCATGTTTGTGTGTACCTTGGGCAAGCTGTTCTTCTCGTGTGTGTGTGTGTGTGTGTGTGTGTGTGTGTGTGTGTGTGTGTGTGCCTGCATATGTGTGTGTGTGTGTGTGTGTGTGTGTGTGTACCTTGGGCAAGCTTTTCTTCTTGCGGTGTGTGTGTGTGTGTGGTGTTCCATAGCCAAGTAATTCTGCTACATAACGTTGAAAACAGATAAATGTGTTTATTTGTAGCACACATACAAATACTGTAGGTCAGTTTCAAGTATGCACACTTACGTGACTACTTCTACTACAGTGTGTGTGTGTGGGCAGGACCAGTGTGTGTGTGTGGGCAGGCCCTAGTGTGTGTGTGTGGACAGGCCCAGTGTGTGTGTGTGGGCAGGACCAGTGTGTGTGTGTGGGCAGGATCAGTGTGTGTGTGTGTGTGGGCAGGATCAGTGTGTGTGGGCAGGATCAGTATGTGTGGGCAGGATCAGTGTGTGTGGGCAGGATCAGTATGTGCCTCACCTGCTGGGAGCCCTTGGCTGCAGTGAAGGAGCCCCTCACCAGCGGTGGAGGGTTAGCCACAGCACCAGAGCCCACCGCCTGCGCGAGAGCGAGAGAGAGAGAGAGAGAGATTGTATATTTGCACTCTCCACCTCTTGAACGGTTACATTCACCCTTTACTTCTGTCTGTCTTAATGTGTAGGACTACACACTTTCAGTCTCTTGCCAGGTGTGTACTTCGGGCAAGCTGTTCTTCTTCTCATGTTGTGTGTGTGTGTGTGTGTGTACCTTGGGCAAGCTGTTCTTCTCGTGTGTGTGTGTGTGTGTGTGTGTGTGTGTGTGTGTGTGTGTACCTTGGGCAAGCTTTTCTTCTTGCGGTGTGTGTGTGTGTGTGTGTGTGTGTGTGTGTGTGTGTGTGTACCTTGGGCTGGCTGTCCTTCTGCATCTGACTCTGCCGGAGTCTCTTGAGCAGCACTAGTTTGGCCTCCTCCAGTCGCAGCTCCTGCTTCAGCTGCTTAATAATGCGCTCCCTCTCCTCTGGGCTGCTCTTCTGCACACACACACGCACACACACGCACACGCGCACGCACACGCGCAACCACGCACACACCACACACACAGTCAGTCAGAGTAAGGCCTACACCCAATAATACATTGTGTCTATTTGAACAGGTATGAAAATGTGTATGTGTGAGTGCGCCTCAGACGTACAGTCGTAATCAAATGCTGCTCAGCAGCTCATACGAGGTGTCAGAAAGAAAGAGAGTCATCAATGGCACAAGGGAATGGGAGCGGTTTTAGAGCAGGCTGTGTGTGTGTGTGTGTGTGTGTCCTCAGCTGGTGTGTGTGTGTACCATCAGCAGGTCTGTGTCCAACTCTTTGAAGTGGCCATTCATTTGTGGGCTGGGGGAGTCGTTGTCTGACAGGACAATGACATCATCATCATCATCATCATCTTCAGGTGTGGGTGGGCTATTCTCTTTTTTGATCTCACTGGAGGAAGAAAAAACACACATCAACAAACACAAAAGCACAAACAAACCCTCATAAACAGATGTTACACACTATATAATACACAATGAACTGCTAGAGGAGCTTTAAAATCATGAGCAATGATTCAGGTCCCTTCACCTCAGTTGATCCCACCTCATGCAGTACACCACGTGTCCACCAGAGGTCACCCTAAGCAGCATGATCATTCACTGTGTGCTTGACTGCACAAAAGCAGTGTGTAACACCGCGCACCGATAAACCCCATCTGTCCCGCCATCACACAGTCCCAGCTCGGCCACCATGGAGTCACATGACTAGTCGGGCACCCGCCCCTACACACAACCACACTCCCATTGGCCCACGGGCCCGTCAGTCATACAAAACAACTGCCATGCTGAGGAAATCGTGTAGATGCACTTTTAGGGTTCTAGACTAATCGTGGACTAAGTAAAGATGGTGGTGAAAGCAGTGCTTAGATTGTGGAAAAAACATAAACTGGATAGATTAGGCTTCTTTACAGCTGTGGCTGTGTGTGTGTGTGTGTGTGTGTGTGTGTGTGTGTGTTTATTGGGCGACTTCTTTATAGTTATTGTGTGTGTGAGTGTGTGTGTGTGTGTGTGTGTGTGTGTGTGTGTGTGTGTGTGTGTGTGTGTGTGTGTGTGTGTGTGCGCACGTGCGTGCATAAATTAAGATTCTTATGTTAAGTTCGACTTTTTGCCACCAGTGTTAAGTCTGACTCGAGTTCCTCCTGGACTTGGGTCATATACACAGGATGAGACGTGATCCCAGGGCAGGGCACAAATAGACTGTACTTCAAGTGACATGATATGACTGTGTGCTTAGAACCGCAGAACGGTTAACTGAGGGCGTTTTCCGACCAACAGATAACGAATTCTTGAACCAGTTCGGTTCAGAATGTTTTGAAACCTTGGTGCTATGTGGCGAACGAGCCTGCATAAACAGAAGTACCGGTAAATGAAATGCATACACAGAAGGATAATATGACAGCGATCTGGTAAAAAGGACACAGCCACTCAGGTTTGCAGGAGAAACATTAACAAAACCATTTTTTGGTTCCAGCTCCGAACCAAGGTGTCACATTCTGAACCAGTTTTTGTTTGGTTGAAATGCTCCAAACAGTTCAAATGTTACTTCTCGAACGGGAACAGAACCAGCAGGTCTCTGTCGGAGGAAAAGGGCTATGATAGGCCTTATCCACCACCGAACCTCAGAACACAGAACCTCCTTTCTGGTTCATGTTCTTGATGTTAAAGGTGCCATGTGTAAGAATTGAGGTAAAAATATCCAAAAAAATGAGCTACACACATCAAAAGAATGAGAAGAAATAAGTGCTGCAGAGACATCAACCTGAATTAGCATGCTAAATTACTAGCCACAGCCCGACAGGTGTCATAATACCAGTTTCGGCCATGGGAGGCGGTATGCGGACAACATAACCGCCAGCCAAACTGCAATACACGTGTCTCGGTTGTTACTCTAGGGTAGACCAACTCACTTTCTGGAGGTGTACTGCCCCCATCTTTTATGGAATGTGGAGTATGAATTGATTTTTTGGCGGACATTACACATGGCCACAACGTAACGGGGATGTGAGCAACCTGTCTGAAATGTGTAACTCTTCTGGTAGCTGCACCGAGCGAAATCAGAATCCAGTGTAGATCTGTAAATAAACTGTTAATTGTGTTTGTGTGCCATCAACCCACATCTCCATGTGTATGCGTGTGTGTGTGCGTGTGTGTGTGTGTGTGTGTACACAGGTTCATTTCTTCTACTGCCAAAATAGAGCTGAATGAAGCCAGCCACATTAATGACCTCAGAAAAGACCATTAACAACACTGCACTACCTCTTACAGGGGCATGCTTCACAACCATTTACTGTATGTGACACACACTAACACACACACACCGTTCTCACACTCTCACCACTTCCGCCATGGCACAGCAGACACACGGAGCATGGGAGCGCAAGCCCTGCTACCCTCAGCGGCAAGACAGGAAGTGACAGTGAAGCGAGGCGAGGTGAAGGGAGGAAGCTGGCTGAAGCTGTGCTTCAGGAGATCGCTGTGGCTGCGTTCACTCACGCAGCCTGCTGCTCGAACCCAATGCTGACCGGGGTGGGGGTGGGGGTTGGAGTGTGGTCCACCACAGAGACGAAAACTACAGCACTCTGGCCTCCTATAAAGTTCCCAGGGATTTGTTAGTTTCGAAGAGGTGTGTGTGTGTGTGTGTGTTTTGTACGGTGGAGAGATACCGCACTCGGTACTTCAATTGTCTTCTCCCGTGAATACGCTTGATTGGACAAAAAGTTGCAATAAACTGTAAGTCATAAAGGAAGGGAGTCATGGCAACACACCTGCCTCACATACTGCCAAATACTCCCACTTCAATGCGTCTCACTGAACAAGTGTGCATATGTGCAGAGTAGGGTGGAGCTCATCCTCTTCTATGAAAGTTGGGATGTCAATAGGGACTGTGAGTGAAAGGGTGTGGGTGGGTGTAGCTCTCCTTGTTTTCTCTGGGCCGAATGTGTAAAGGCCTAGTGGAGCTTCAGTGAGTTCATTTGGACAGGTGATTACGTAGCGCACATGAGTGAATGCTCCATTGTGTATGCTTATATATTCTCATCTCATGTGTGTCTGACTGTGGGCATGCGTTTGTATGTGTGTGTGTGTGTGTGTGTGTGTGTGTGTACGTGCGAGTGTTGGAGACAGAGACTTCCTGTGTATTAATCAGTCTACAGAAGCTGGTCACATGACCAAGTGTTTTTCCCCACACAGTCATCATGTGACACCCCCCACCCCCCCATCCCTCACGGTTCCTTCCAAAGTGGAAACCATGGTAACAGCCGGCTAGAACCGGTTTGTGACACATGGCCTTCATTTTGTGGAGTGAAGTAGGGTTCAGGTGATGCAGAAAATGGTGCCACAACTACTTTCCCTGTGTCATCATAGTGTGTGTGTGTGTGTGTGTAAAAAAGTGAAGGATCCCCCAAAAGGCTGACACAGCACCAGTTTACACACATGACCACAGACCAGCAAACATTGCTACATTTCACAACAGAACAGCGCATACAAGTGACCACAGACCAGAGAACTGACCAGTTCACAAATGTGACCACTGAGCAGCTTTCTTATAACCAGAGACCAGCCAAAGACCAGTACTCGCTCTCCCACTGACGAGTACTAACCAGCATTGACCAGTATGTCAGTCTTCCCTTTCCCACTGACAAGTAACGTTACTTATGACCATGGACCAGCCTACAGCAGGAAAGCAGAGACTCCTTTAATGAATAAAACAAACCACTGCCCCACTCTCAGGTGCTCTCCGACCGAGGGTCTCCCACATACAGACCTTACGTGGGCGGCCTCCCCGGTATATCAACGGCTGCCCGAGTAAAATTGACAACGCGGAGCGCTTTTTAATTTAGAGACCGGCGCGGCCGCTCTGTTCCGCTCCGGCACCGCTCACACCACGAGTCTGAGGCATGCCCAAATCCACCCAGATCTCATGTCTTCAAAAGACCGTTATATTTCAAAACAAAGACACTTGCCATAGTAATGTAACGATTAGGCTTAGCCGCAGCTAGGTGAGGAAGCTGCTATCAGTGGCTAGCAATCAGAAACAGGGGCAGGGACACAGGCCACAAAAATAGCACACACTAGGCAGGTCAAACGCACACACACACACACTACACATACACATACAGGGGTGGACGCAGCCCCCCACACAAAAAGGATCACACACGAGGAAGACCTAAAAGGGTAACACGCTACACTAAAACACGGACATTAAAACAGTAAATAAAGGCATTAACACACACAGACAACCCCCAGTTCTCCCCCATATCCCAGAATGCATTGTGCCAGAGTCCGTAGCACATAGTCCAGTGTGCCGACGTTACAGTGAGTTCGTTGGGGATGAAGTCGCTAAATATTTTAGAAAGGAAACTGAAAGTCATAGGGCTTACAAGCGTACTATTCCTACAACTAGATACAAACAATGTAGAGCAAGAACAACTATGTGGTGACACTGTTCCAGTGAGATTTATTTTGGAATTTAAGACACATTTTGAGGAAACATGAGTGTGCTACAGAGAGCAAAGGAAAACGTGAGCAATTTGAATCACCTATGCTTTAAGTAAGGCTGAAGTAAAACTTGCTAAACCTGTATTATTTAGGCAATTAATCCCACTGATCCCTTTAGTTTTAGGCTTGTGTACGTTGCCAAGCTTGTTCGTCGTTGCACTGTCGGTGTTGCATTAGGCTCTCTTACAATACATGTTCTATACTGTAAGTGACATTGCGGTTTCTTTTAGTTCTTTGGGATTTAAGTTTTCTAAGGTGACAATTCGGCTTGTAGATTATTTCTCCCTCTTTTAAATTGGAGCGAGCATGGTGGAGCGATTTCACTGAAGCAGGAGGATTTTGAAGTGGAGCGGGGAGCGAAATTGAGCGGAGTGGCCTGACATGAATTTGAGCGGAGGAGCGGCCGAGTGAACAGCCACCTGAGCGAGGAGCGGGATATTCGCACCGCTCAGCTCCGCTCACTAGCTCTGACACCCACCCACACACACATACAACCCCCCTCCCCCCCCAAACACACACACACACCCAACCCCGCCCCCACACACATCCACACACCAGCCCACCCACCCACACACCCGTTCCCCTCACCTCTTGGTGCTGGTGCTCATGTCCACGGGCTGCTCTCCTGTCTGCACCTCCACTTTAATGGTGGCCTTCACCTCTGCTCCGCTCAGCAGGGTGGAGGAGGAGGAGGAGGAAGAAGAAGAGGAGATGGTGGTCCTCCCAGTGGTAGTGGTGGGTTCCACCTTAGGTCGGGAAACCTTCTCTGACCTCTCATCACGGCCCGTCGACTCACCCGCGTCCTCCAGGCGTGCCCGCTTGGCCTCGGCCTCAGGGAGATCACTGACGGTGGGGGTGACGGTGGTGGGGGGGAGCGAGTCCCTCTCTAGCGCCCTCTTCTGGCTGCGCGTCTGTCGCACGGCGTCCTCCGACATGACGGCTGCCCCAGTTGAGAGAGAGAGAGAGTTATTTGAGAGATTTATTTGTGTCCAGACTCCAGTCTAATGTTATTGTTATTCGGCAAATGTTGTCCTGAGTATTAGAAGGTAGTCTTGTAGAGAAAGAGAGTAAAGGTGAGGAGTGAAAGTGGAGAGTCAGACGTAGACAGAAAGAAGACAATAAGGAAGGGTAAACAAACAAGAGATAAACAAACACCAAAATACCAAACATCACAATACCCTGGACTACCTCTTCAATGCATGGCCTACTCTTCATCACACAGAAATAATGTCCAAAAACAACTGTCCAGTTTTATCTAGCCCACCTTAGTCCATCAGTCACACTTCCACATGGCTACCTAACATACATGTGTGTTCATGGCCTTACAGCTCTATGTGTCTAACACATTTACTACTACTGGTAAAGAGAGAGACGGGGTGACACACACCATCACATGGAGAGACACAGTAACACAAAGACAAACAGACAGACACAACACAGACAAAGAGAGAGAGAGACAGACACAACACAGTAAGACTCAGTATGGTTAGAGATGGCTCAGCATGAACCAAAACAAATGACGAGTAGATAGATTCAAAGTGTGGCCATACAAACACACACACACACACACACACACACACATGTGTGTGTGTTCATATACACACCCAGACCAGGCCACCCAGAAATAGCCGAGGCCTGCGGCCTCCCAGACTGGGCTTAGAACTGCATGGCCAGACAGGAAGAGTCATTCAAAAGACAAACACACTACCTTAACCTCTTCAGTGCTGGACACCACACACACACACACACACACACACTTGATACAGACACCACTACCATGCAGGTGGGTTGAAGGAGAAAGTAATTACTGATACTTTCCTATGAGTGTGTACACACTATGTCTTCACGAGATAAGCAGCATTAGAGTATGACAGTCAATGTGGTGTGTGTGTGTGTGTGTGTGTGTGTGTGTGTGTGTGTGTGTGTGTGTGTGTGTGTGTGTGTGTGTGTGTACCTACCACACAGACTGTACTGTCGCAGTACCTGGTGTTACAAAGCCTCCCAAACTTACTCTCACTTGTACACACGCACACACACACAAACTCACTCTCTTTCTCTCTCTCCTCACACACACACACACCGCCATCTCATCTGATAAAGATAGCTGACTCAAGGACTTTCTCTCTCTCCCTCTCTCTCCTTTCTCCCTCCCTTCTCCCATAAGAGTGACATCACAGAGCCACACACACACACACATGACCCTACCCAGGATGCACTGGGAAACACAAAGCACTTTCCCCAGAACCGGTTTGAGCCAGTCTGCCAAAGAGAGACAGTATGTGTGTGTGTGTGTGTGTGTGTGTGTGTGTGTGTGTGTGTGTGTGTGTGTGTAAAACAGAGAGTGTGTGCGTGAGGGAAAGAGAGGAAAGAGAGGAAAGAGAGGGGCAGAGAGAGAGAGAGAGAGAGAGGGTGCACACGAGCGAGCGAGCGAGAGAGTGTGTGTGTGCGCGAGCGAGAGAGTGAGGGAGAGAGGGAGTGTGTGTGTGTGTGTGTGAGAGTGTGAGAAAGGGAGTGAGAGAGGGAGGGAGAGGGAGAGTGAGAGCGTGCGTGCGAGAGAGAGGGGAACAGAGAGACTAAGAACATGCTTTAACCCTTCATGTGCCACAACTGTGGATCACGTAGATGCAAGAGAGAGGAGCCAGAAGTATGCTTGAAACCCAGTGAACACTGGAGGGAGAGGGAACCGAGGCCTAAACACACACAGTCACATTCACAAATACATGAGTGTTTGTCCATAGGGCATGTCATCTCACCTATTGAAAGGGGCATATCAGCAACAACCCAGTCCAGTCAGACTTCTGTCTTGTGAGTGTGTGCGCATACACACACACACAGGCCTCATATTCTCCTGCTGCATAGACCTGTCTTTGTTTCACCTATTTCTATATTTACGGGTTGTGTAAACACTGTAGCTCCACGGTGGTGAAAGAGAGGATGAGAATGACAGAATGGATATATGAGAGAGAGAGAGAGAGAGAGAGAGAGAGAGAGAGAGAGAGAGAGAGAGAGAGAGAAAGAAAGAAAGAGACAGACAGACAGACAGACAAAGAGAGAGAGACAGAGACAGAGATAGAGACAGACAGACAGAGCAGAGATGAAAATGTGGACCAACCAATTCGCCATGGCGATGATGGGTCAGATTTTTGGAGCATTGCATCTGGATGGCAGATTACAGTAGGCTTACACTCAGGTCACACAGAGTACAGCTGCACGCACGCACACACACACAAATTTTGCATGAACACAAAGCTGTACATCCATCTTCACACACACACACACACCCTGCAACACACTACCACCACCGAGAGGTCATCAACTCCTGCCTTCATCCAGGCTTGTCAGACCCGGGGGCAGGACGAGACCTCAGACATGAGACCTGATGACCCAGGCATGGACTCTTACACTGACTGCATTCGGACTAGGGATGTAACGGTATGAAATTTTAACTTCACGGTTATAGTGACCAAAATCACAGTTTTCGGTATTGTCACAGTATTTTTAAAAGTGTGTTCAATATGTTCAGAAAGCACTGATAGGCCTACACAAGCTAAAATAGTTTAAAAAAGTTTGACAGTGTTTACTATGTTACAAAAAATATGGGCAAAACCTTATCAAAAGTTAACCGGGAATGCTGGAACTGATTTTCACCTGGGGGTGCTAATAGTTGTTACTGAGTAGATGTGATCCCTTTATTCTGGTGCATTTTAAGGTGGCCTATTGTTACTGGTAGAGATGCACCGATTGCAATTTTCTGGGCCGATACTGATTTCCGATTTTTCATAGAGTTTGACCTGTCGATACCGATTTTAGCCGATTTTTACATATAAAAATGTAATCAACTTATCAATAATGAAATGGTTGTTAAAAAAATGGAACCGGTGAGCAGACAGATTCTTCTTCAAGTCTAACTTCAGCTGCAGTATCAAATTATGGATTAAGTTAAATTGACCCATTTTTTTTCTTCTCACATCCAATATCTAACTAAAGATATAAGAACAATTTTCATGATACATTTAAACATGCTACCATGGAACATATTTTCATTTGCATTGATGAATTTATGGGAGGGCGAGGGAAAAGTGGGAGTAGGCCATTACGCAAACACAGGGGAAGAGAAGTGCTAATAGCGATTAAGTGCTCCACCATATATGAAAACAGCGCACGTCTGTTTTGCGGTGAAAAAGTTAAATCTAAATTCCGGTTAAATGCATCAATTAGGCTATTGAAACTTTCAGAGACAGCTGATTCAGTATTCAGAGCATCGGTTTTCTTCATTGTAGGCTACGATGTAGGGTTGGGTATCGTTTGGGTTTTATCCGATACCGGTGCTAAATCGATACTTTTAAAACGGTGCCGGTGCCAAACGGTGCCTGAACCGGTACTTTGTTATTAAAATGTTTTAAATTAAAATGGTCTGAAGCATGAATTGCTTTTTTTTAATTGATAAGACAAATTTGAACATGAAATTGAACTGTTATATTCAATTTACTATCAATATCTCATTGCTCCTACGAAGCTCTGCTTTCACGTTTACCCAGTGTAGGCGGTTTGCCATAAGGTATGTTAAAACCGCTTGCCATAGAACTGCCAGGTTATGGACAACGCAATTTGCAAGCAAGCTAATCTAACAGGGAACAGGGACTAACAGTTAATTCAGTGTGTTCCCAAATACTTCAAGAAATTTCATGTCTTAATCCATAACACGCAATAGTTTTGAACATGTTAGGCTGTTGAAGTGTTTAGATTCCCAGCGCTAGCCTAGTAGGCTAGGCATTTTAACAGCAACTATGGCTATGCGCTAACACCAGTCAGCTGAGTTTAATTAGCGATAACGTACGGAGATGGTTTCGTAGCCTCTTTGACAGCTCAGTGACATCAGGTATGTAACCTACATATTTATGTTTTTGCTAGCTAACTTTTAACATGATCTTCATATTAATTTTGATGCTATATGGGCCTCATGCACATGAAAGATTAATATAATGCCATTATGTTGTTTAGAACACACCATGAAATAAAGTTTTCACCTTACAACTTTGCTGACAACATTTAAAATAAATGCCAGTTAGCGCATTAGCAAGGATATTGTGTAACATATAGGCTACTGTTGATGTTGTTGCTTAGCCTTTTGCTTGTGTGTAGTTAGGCCCACTGCTAGATTTTGACAGGAGCTCGCGATATCGCTTTAAAGTAAGCTACCTGGGCTCACGCAAGCTGTCAAACACTGTCCACTGGCCTATATGGTGCACCCCTCTGGTTTATACATCCAGTGTTTATGTTAGCTATCGATAACTGTGTCTGGATGTGTTGCTATCAGAGCAAGACATTAGAGATGGCGCATGACATGCAGTGATGCCTCGTATAAAAAATAAAATAAAAAAAACGCAATTTAAGCACCGAAATCTGCGTTGTTATTTGATGCAGTTACTACCGCTTGCGTCAGCACCGGTGCCATATTAGAACACCCTGTTTCGGTGCCCAACCCTACTACTATGTCAAAAGCAACTTTAACGTTTGTTTGCCTTTCTAATAGGCTATCGTTTGTTCATTTTCACGACATCCACTTCTCAATCTGCTAGGGTATTTTAAGGCATAGCCCTAGTCTACGTGCAGTAGAGTATTTTTTTTAAAGTGGAGTTACTACTACTAGGGCTACTGTATGTCGCTGCTTGTTGACATCTTATTATCATGTAGCCTATGATCGCTGAACTTGGATTCTTTTTTAATGTTGCAATCGGTTATCTCCGTTCAGCAGCACTTGTGGTTCAGCTGTGGGCACGCAATTAGCGGCAGTGACGGGCGGTGATGAGCGATGTTTACGTAGCCTAATCAAGTGACGGCTTAGTAAATTCCACGCAGTAGGCCTATGGCAAAGCACAGCGTTTGCTGCATAGGAAAACTCAGTAGCCTTTTAGCGCTTTCTTTGTAGCACTACATCCACCCCTGAGTGTTGGCCTGGTTGCTAGCTTCTTCAAACTTTGCAAACTCAGCTGGGTGTTGTTACAATTGCGGCGCACAAGTGCATTTGACGGGCATCGCCGGTCATGGCCAATCACGTGAAAATCGGCCAATTCCGGTCACCAGCCGATCTATCGGTGCATCTCTAGTTACTGGAGGAGGACATATTTTCATTCACATTCATAGTATACATCCTGACTGCCGAAACAAACTTTGTGGCTACATGATGCAGTGTACGTTTTGCGGTGAAAATGTTCCGCCTTTTAAAAGCAGGTATAGCCTAACGGAATCTCAGTTAAATCCATCAATTAGACATCAGAATCAGTAGTGTACCATTTTTGTTTCATTGTACCAGGCCTACTGTATGTCAAAAGCAGGCTCGGATGAAGCTGGGAAGGATTAAACACACGGTTTCCACACCATGGTAATCAACTGTGATAATTATGATATTTGAAATGAAAACGGTAATTGTTATCGTCAACATTTTTATCGCGGTTTACCATTATACCGGTAATCGTTACATCCCTAATTCGGACTCGTCAGCTGGAGACTTCGAGACTTTTCTTTCTTTTTCTTACTGCTCTCTACTGCTGCCAACTTTTTCCTAAATATCTGTTTTGTTCTGAAGCATGTGCACTATTTGGCATTTGAAGAGGTGACAGCTGTGTCATGTGTCCGAGTCGACTTGGCTAGATTCAGATCAGAGAGTGAGCCAGAGTGTGTGTCTTATCACCTGAGTCCCACCCAACCCTAATGGCCTCATGGAGACAGAGACAGACAGACAGACAGACACACACACACACACACCCTACTACGCCCTTATGGACACACAAACACACTCACTCACAGACATACTCAACCAGCTCATGGGCACACATACTCAACACGCCCTCACAGACACACACAACATACTCAGACACATATAGTCAACACTTACTCACACAGGCACACACGCGCACACACACACACCACTTCCTCACGGAAACAAACACACACTCAACACCCTCACACACAACATACTAGACACATAGTCAACACGCTCACAGACACGAGCCGGCAGCAGTGGCCTACTGGTTAGGGCTTCGGACTTGTAACCGGAGGGTTGCTGGTTCGAACCCTGACCAGTAGGAACGGGTGAAGTGCCCTTAAGCAAGGCACCTAACCCCTCACTGGTCTCCAAGCGCTGCTGTAGCAGGCAGCTCACTGCGTCGGGAAATTACCTCACTGTGTGTTCACTGTGCGTTTTTCACTAATTCACAGATTGGGATAAATGCAGAGACCAAATTTCCCTCACGGGATCAAAAGAGTATACTATACACACATTCTCAATGCGCGCTCACAAACCCCCACGGACTCAACGCCTGTACGGACTCAATGTGCCCTCAGAGACACAGTGTAAGACTGGAACTATAGGCTACTCATACGTCAAACTTGTTGCTTTTTACAACACTAATGTATTAGCGTACCTAATAAATTCAATTTGAGACAGACAGAGAGAGCATAAAATAGAGAGACAGACGGGGAGATTGTGTGTGTGTGTGTTTCCTTGTGTACACAGATTGGCATGTTGTCCATACACAACCATGTGTGTATGTCCACAGAATGGCTCCCTGTGATCAGATTTCACGTGCCTAGAGGGGAGAGCGTCCATCTCCAGCCTCCCCCAAAAAAGGACACGTCTCAGCACCAGACATGACCACTAATACAGGAGTGGCCATCAGGCACTGTCCTTTAGCTAAAGTAGCTCCGAGAAGGCAAAAAAAGGTTGGAGACGCAGAGCCCTGGTCCAGACCAGATATCCTCCACCATCACAGCCCACCATGTGGACCCGCCATGAGGGGCTCATACGCTTGATGGCCTTTTTGGGCCATCAAAAACCCTCGCCTAACCCTAGTACCTTCCAACATCCACCCTTCTCATCACGCGGCGTTCCTCAGAGAGGGGCCGAGGCAGGTTAACTACGACCTTCACCCGTTACAGGAAGGGAGAATTAAAAAAGGGTTTCTGAAAAATGAAAGAAGCTTCCACTACTGGGCTGCCCACCAACCAGTTGGGTTCTGTTCAACGTCTCCTCGTGTTGAAATGGTGTGGCCTCCAATCTTTTGTAACCACACTGCCGGCTGATACTCTACAATGGCACTAACTGTGCATGCCTCAACTGTGCAGGCCAGTATGTTGGACAACAAAAACCATGAGCCCATGGTGAGTGACTGTGTGACTGACTGTCTGAGTGTGAGCGTAAGTGTGTAGGGGTTAGAGTCGTCGTGCCTGGAGCCCCTGTAGGGCCCGATGGGAAACCCCAGAGGCCTGGAGCCCAGGCAGGTCTGCTGTGGGGCGGGACTTTGGGTGTCTATGGAGACGCTCATTTGCATAATAACCTGCTGTGATCTGGTGAGATCAATCTACTGTTTGGTGAGACGCCCGAGTACACACTCCCCCACCCACAGCCACTTCTTTAATACACAAGAACACAGATACTCACGCACACACACACACAAAACGTATTTAATACACCAAAGCACACCACACACACATAAATAACACAAATAAACACACACGCACACACACATAAATAACACAAATAAACACACACGCACATGTACACACACAAACTCAACTTCAATACACAAGAACACACACACACAAGGTGACAAGTCTTCTTTAATACACGAAAACACACACACACACACACACACACACACACAAAGTGACAAGTCTTCTTTAATACACTAAAACACACACACACACACAGCGGATAAAGTGAGGTCACCCTCACTCAAACACTGAAACACACACACCCAGAGAAATGAGTGTGCTGACACACACACACACACACACACACACTCAAGCGCACACACACAGAGGGTGGGGGAGGGGTGGCGAGTGCGGAGTGGGTACGGAGAGAGAGAGAGAGAGAGAGAGAGAGACAGTGTGTGAGGCGGCCATCTTAGGAGCCTGGTTGTGCCAGGGCAGAGAGCAGCAGCAGGAGGAGGAGCAGCTAATATGGAGGCCGATGACCCCCCTCCCACACACACAAAGACGCACGCACACACACCCCAACACATACGCGCACGCCCACACACACACACATACCAGGACTCATACACGCTTACACACAGGCATGTACACAAATTCACAGAAAGACACTGACACACATGCTCCCTGAATCTCACCTTCGCTACCACCAGCTCAGCCTTCAAAGGGCGATACAGGGCAGAGGCCAGCCGTGTTAAATGGGCACACACACACACACACACGTCACTCTAAGAGAGCGACCCTCCAACAAGGGCGGCCTGTGCTGTCCGTCACCAGGGCAAAATATGAAGGGGCCATCTGTTTCAGCTGTGTCACTCTTAAATGCCACGTGCTGCACACACTCACACACCCTACTCTGCACTGTGAAGGAATGAGGCTTTGTGTATGTTTTTTGTCTGCGTAAATGTGCATGAGTGTGTGTGTGTGTCTGTGCGCGTGTGTGTTGAACCGTGAACTCTGTGTTGAGACTTGTGGAGGCTGAGGCCCTCTATGGCAGCATTATATGTGTTACTGTACCTGATCCACCCCTCATGCCCAACAGATACCTCAGGGGTGTGTGTGTGTGTGCAATCCCCAACAGATGCCTCAGGTGTGTGTGTGTGTGTGTTACTAGTTTGACCCTAGGGTATATATAGGAGAAGTGGCTCAAATCTTAGTCTTTGCTTTGTCAAATAGACTACACATAAATAAATGGATTCATTATCCTGATAATTGGCTTGGTTATTGAATTTATTTATGCCGTTTTAGGTTTTCCCTTTTGTTTGAGTGTGTGTGTGTGTGTGTGTGTGTGTGTGTGTGTGTGTGTGTGTGTGTGTGTGCAGAAAAAAGATTTATCCTACAGTAAAGATAAACTGTAATGTTTTATGTGTTGGCTCATGCAAGTGAGTTTGTCTAGCAGTAGGATTTTGGATCCCCTTCTGTGTAATAACCCTGATGATATGGCAACCTCTTAACAGACCTCAGCCTACACACTAGAGAAAATAGATAGATAGATAGATAGATAGATAGATAGATAGATAGATAGATAGAGATCCCCAAGGGAAAAAGAGAGGGAAGGAGAAAAAGGGGCACATAGAGAGAGAGAAAAAGAGAATGGTGAGAGATAGAGAGGGGGAGAAACAAGACAGAGAGAAAGAGAGAAAAAAAGACAGATAGACAGAGAAAGAGAGAAGGGTGAGAGAGAGCTATGAAGAGGGGGAGAGAGACAGAGAGAGAGAGAGAGATAGAGAAAGAGAGAAAGGGTGAGAGAAAGAGAAAGATGGAGAGAGAGAGAGAGAGAGAGATGGAGAGAGAGAGAGAAAGGGTGAGAGAAAGAGAAAGATGGAGAGAGAGAGAGAGAGAAAAAAAAAAGAGAGAGAGTAAAGTGAAGTGAAGAGTGCAGTCACGTCAACAAAAAGAAGGGAAACCCAAGGTAGAAGCCAGCCAGGTATGAGTGAAGCTCTCAGGTCAGGGACGTGTCCCGAGTGCTCGGACTGAGCACACAGCTGGACTGAGCACAAGGCTGGACTGGCTGAGCCCTCTGCTGGAAGATGGACAGAGAAGCCAGTAGCCACACTGCAGCAGCCCTCATCTGCTCACAGGCCCAGGATCAGACCCAGAGGCACACACTAGTACCACAGAGGAGGGCTGTCTCAGTACACACACTGGAGTCGCATGGAATACTACACATACCTCACTTCTAACCCATACCTTACTGCACTGGCCACATAATCCACTGCAATACTGCAGGCCTATTTCACATACTGACGGTGCCTACACACAGTTGCGTTGCGTGCAGTGCTGGAGACGCATCTTGTTCATTTTACATGGGCTTATGTGATCCATTACCGAACTGAATTGTGGGTCCGTTGTGTCACCTCCATCGAAAAGTTGAAAAAAGTTAAACTTTCACTTAACAGATGGACAGCAACGGAAGGCACCAGCCAATCAAATTACGGTTATACTTCAAGGCTACACACCCCCCGTCTGTCAGGATCACCCACTGGTATGCGGTGACAACGCAACTGTGTGTACGCACTGTTACGGCTTCCACACACAGTTGCGTTCCATCAACGCATGCCAGTGGGTGTTCCCGACTGTAGCTATGCAAATGACTTAAGGTATAACCGTAATTTGATTGGCTGGTGCAGTCTAATGTCGCTTGTTCATAATTTGATTGGCTGGTGCCGTCCGTCGGTGCAGCCAAAGATGAACTTCTCAACGCGAGCGACGGGAGCAACGCGACGCAACGGATGAAGTAAGCCCATGTAAAGTGAACGAGATGAGTCTCCAGCACTGCAACACACGCAACTGTGTGTAGGAGTCGTTAAACTCCA
This sequence comes from Alosa alosa, assembly GCF_017589495.1. Lineage (NCBI taxonomy): Eukaryota > Metazoa > Chordata > Actinopteri > Clupeiformes > Clupeidae > Alosa > Alosa alosa. Next base: position 29,158,269 of record NC_063189.1, on the reverse strand, counting down.
TACTGCACTGGCCATAAAATCCACTGCAATACTGTAGGCCTCTCACACATACTTAAACTCCATACTCCATAACGTAAAAGGCTACTTCACATTAGGGTTGCAAAATTCCAGAAATTTTCAAAGTTGGAAACTTTCCATGGGAATTAACGGTAAAATATGGGAATTAACAGGAATAAACGGGAATTAATGGGAATAAACTGGGAATTTTTAATATGGCAAGTTAGTCTATAACAGGGAACTTAAATGTAGTGGACAAAACCCCATCTTGCAGCATATTAGTTAAAACAACCTGATTTAATGCAATTTCAGTCGAATTTCTACCCTGCACATCAGTCAGTCACATGCACACAGCAATTTAGCATAGGCTAGACATAAAGGAATCTTATGTCTCACATGCGTTCATGTGCATGGGAAAAAAATGTTCCAACCAATAGGATTTTGTTGTTGAGTGGTGTGGTGTATCTTGGGCAGTTCAGTGTTGCTAGTTTAGCACGCTAGTTAACAATAGACAGAGAATGGGATTCCCAAGAAGGATGCTAGCTAGCTTTGTATGCTAAGCTGTTTAAAATAGGAACATACAAATCATATTGCTTATTACGAAACAAAATGTTAATGTTTGTATATGAAACAGTTTGTATGAATTACCCAAAATTCCCAGTTAATTCCCATAAATTCCCATTAATTCCCATAATTTCCTTTAATTCCATTAAAGTTTCCAGTTTGGAATATTTCCAAAATTCCACAGCCTAACTTCCCATGGTAAGTTTCCGGAAATTTACCGGAAATTTTCCACCCCTTTGCAACCCTACTTCACATACTGGGTCGGTTGAGGTCTTGGCTTGACCGCACTGATAAGCCGAGACTAATGCCATCAGTGCCCCTAATTGTACAATTTGATTCCGTAATGACTTCTTTTGTGCTCAGCTGTGGAGTGCAGAGAGCTCAAACCCAGCCCTGGTCCTTAGCAGCCTTCTGGGCAGAGTGTGTGAAAACCTGGCGGTACCTAGTGCTTGACCCCATCTTCGAGAGGTGCTTCAACACAGAGGGTCACCACACAAGAGAGATGACAAAGTTCAGCCACTCTGAACTTGTCAATCACCCACACACTATACACAGCCAGAAGAGGATCCCAACCATAGACTGTATATATACAGTCTTTGATCCCAACCAAAAGCACTGGCAGTGAGACATTACTTGATCCCAAACTGACCTCAGATCAGTTCACAGTGTTTCCCATACATTGACTAATCTGTGGCGGGGCGCCACAAAATCAAAATCGGCCGCCACACATAAATATTCTATGTTTAAGATAAAATAAGATAAAATCCTTGCATTGCCATTTAGCTGCGCTTTTTATGCACGCAGCCTTTCCTTGCCCCGCCCCGCTCTCTCTCGTAGCCTGCTGCCCCTCCTCTGCATGTGCATTTAACAAAATATTCACGATTGTTGAAGGATTGTTGTTGCCACATAGAAGCATTGCATAGAAGACGTCTGGCTAAATTGCTATTAAATCCGCTTAGCATCGTGACCATGCTGCACAAATTTGTTCAAAACTGCTGCATTGAAGTTAACTCTGCTAAGATCTTATCACAACATAGTAGGCTACATTGAAGAGACTAAACGAAGTTATGCAATCAAGCAGTATCTCAAAGCTAACGTTAGAATACTGTTTGGATGCCGAATTTAGCATGCTTAGCCTACTTACAGCTGCTTGTCAATTTCGTTGAAGGTCTCATTTTATTGACTCCGACACTGAATGTTTGCAAAATCCCGATGTAAATGGAAAAGTGTTTTCCAAAACTCAAAAGTGCTTGTCCCAAGGAGAAGTACGAACCTTTATTTTACCTATGTAGAAAACGTTATGAATTGCATCCACACAACAAACTGTGTTACAATGGCAATTTGCAAGGGTTCCCTCAAGTGACAGGCACTCAATTAGACCTATACACTACCAAGACGATCCCCCGTTGTCCAAGTCAGCTACCGCCACAAATTGAATCCAATTCTGTTGGAAACACTGGTTCATCTATCAATCTGCTGCTGTTTTTTTTACCCAACGCAGCACTCACTCTCTCCTCTCTTCTGACCTCAGATCAGTTTTAGCCTAAGAACCTAATGACACCAGCTCAGCTCTCCACTGATCTCAGACGTGTTAACTGCATGCGACATGAGAGCATCAGCGACAAAATCAGTTTGATGACTTTGTCTTCAATCAGAATGCCCTAACTGGACCCAAGCCAAGCAGTGCTGTACACTGTGGTGCGGCGCAGTGTATTGAGCAGGACTTCTGCTGGATGCCCTGTTTCTATGTTCTCTCCGTCACTCATGTTGTTCTACTAAATTGAATAAGACACATGACACAAGGGCATATTTAACGGATTCTGTATGGACAGGTAACATGCTACATGCATATGCCTAACTGCATATGATGATCCCATACCAACAGAACCCAAACAAACAAAAGAAAGAAAAGACAGAACCCAAACAAAAGAAAGAAAAGAGAGACAGACTGACCTGAGGTATGTTTCAGACTGCCACTATGGCAACAGAACTCTATTGATCAAGCCACAAATGTTTTGGATAGGCACACTCTGTTTGTTTGCTCTCCTTGACTGGCAATTTAACATGCGTAGCCTATCCCTGTCTGGACGATTAGGGTAACCGTGTACTATTTTAACTAGTGCGAGGGAATATATGACTCAAATTGGATAGAATAATAGCCTAATTAGCCTATTCAAGGAAAAGCTAAAACTAACTGGTTCATTCTAGGCTCGATTTTGCCACGGACATCAATGTCTGTCTAACTGACTGCTCCGCTCCTCAGTCAGTTTAAAAGTTTGCTCTCCTTGATAATGAATAATCTGTTAAACTGCATATCTTTATTTTGTCTGGACTATTATGGCAACTGTGGAGGGCTATATAACAGTAACATACCATTTTTGATCAAAGAAAGTATTTAATAGTAATAGAAGTTATACTAATCCAGAAACTGATTTTCTAATAGGGTTTACATTACGTTCTCTTTTGCATACTTCCAACATGGCTGCCACCCACTTTACGACGTCAGGTGGCAACACCTAATAGAGATCTACGACTCTGACCCTACCAAAGATTCTTTAGAACCATCTCAAACTCTACTGATCTAGTAGCTTCAAACTTGGCCGATCTCTGCCTGAAAAGTGACAACATGCTGGCATTTTAAATTCACACTTATTAATGAACCAGGTTCTCCTCTGGGCCAAACTGGTAGGTCGAAAATGTGATTGTGGACATGAATTCAATGTCAGGAGAATCTCTCTCTCCCTCACACACAGAAGCAAGCAAGCCGGTCACCTCCACTTCTGGCCATCCCTGGGTCTGACACTTCATCACAGAGGACAGATATTTAGAAATCAGTAGGCACTAAGCACTGAGCCCCAAGAGGCTGTAGGCTCCAGTGATTTTATTTGAGCAGCACTAGGACCAGCAGCTCCAAGGACAGTCTCAGGGTGTCCAACAGTGAAGCAACCTCATTCCCACCGAGATCTCCTGCTCAGTCCACTATACTCAATCCAGCTCCCGCAGCAGTGGACACACCCGCTGCCATCCCCCTGCCACCCTCAGAGGGCACGCATGTGTGTGTGTGTGTGTGTGTGTGTGTGTGTGTGTGTGTGTGTGTGTGTGTTACGACCTGGGAGCCATAGAGAAGCAGCAACAGGACAGGAGTCAGCACACATGGCAAAGCTCTCAGGCTTCCCTGCCCTGCCAGTCTACCTAGGGCAATCGAGAGGAGAGGAGAGGAGAGGAGAGGGAGAGGATAACAGGAGGAGATGGGAGGAAGGAGAGGAGAGGAAGATGGGAAGGATGATTCACTGCCCTGAGGTGCGTCTTGAAACACGATGAGGTGGTGTGTGTCTAGCTGTTAAGTTCTGAAGTTACAGTTTGGTGTTGCATATGTGTGGCTGTGTGCACTCAGTGTTCCAAGTGTGTTCCATACGTGTTCTTGTGTACGATGATGAGGATAAAGATGCAACAAGATGTAGTGGTGTCTATTTGTACGCATGTGTTCTTATGTACGACCATGAGAATAAAGATAAATAAAGATGCCTAGTGGTGATGCATGTATGTATGTATGTATGTGCCCGTGTGCGTGCAACGTGCATGTATGTGGCCAGCGGAAGCGTTTCCACACAGATTATTTATAGAAGCTGATGTAATGACCTACCCTACAGGGGTTTAACTTGGCACTCTCTCTCTCTGTGTGTGTGTGTGTGTGTGTGTATGTATGTATAAGTGCATGCCTGAGTGTGTCTTTGCATGCACGGATATAGGGAACACTGCCTTTACCCCTCCCCCACATCCACTCACAAACACCAACATGTGCGCGCACACAAACGCGCACACACACACACAGATTATGAACCAAGGTTCTCAGAATTGAAGTGTTACACAAAGGCAACACAACGGAGGCTGTGTTCAGCACGACAGCACCCATTCTCTAACTACAGAATAGCGGCGTATGGCCTACATGCATGTGCATAACGTGTGTGTGTGTGTGTGTGTGTGTGTGTCAGCAAAGGAGAGCAAGACTGGCTAGATGAGGATGAACTCTCTCACCCACACAGTGAAACACCACCACCACTCAAGCACAGTTCACGCCAAACTCCTCCCAGCTGGCGAGCCACAGCCAATGGGACGCCATGCCCTTCCAGGAGAACCTCTGAGGAGTGCCTTTCATTGGTCAGTAAGTGTTGTGGACGTGGTCGACATTTATCTGCTGTCTCCATGTTACGGTTAAGCAGAAACCATGGCAAACAGTCAGGCCTTTCTAGTCAGGCCTCTCTGGTCAGGCCTTTGATCCACGCAGCACACTCACCCAGCCCTGATCACAGAACCTGAACAACTGAGAAGGCACTTCCTAACCACCACAACTCCCACTTCAAGACACAGTGGAGAAGGCCAATCGTCCCACCGTCAGGGACCAAAATTAGCACCAGCCACATGCTGGTAAAATATAAGTGGCTCATAAACCTCAGACAAATCATAATCATTTACGACGGAGTGGCTGAAGAATCTGCCCGTCAGTGGCTGGAAGAGGAGAGGGCCCGGCCCACCATACCGACACACCAACACGTCTCGAAGATGAAAGACTGACGCAAGTCTGCAAATCATTACCAAGCAGAGGCCATTAAAGGGGCTGAGAAGGGGTCACTATCTGCTTGTCCAGAGCGCACCCAAGGTGGAACACCTCACACAAGACATGAAGCTGAGATTCACCATTCAGACAACCGCAGCTCTGCTCAACTGCGCCCCTTGCGTGTGCAGGTTCTCCCTCACAGGACTACAAACTTTCAAACATGACGGACATGGAGTTAGATATTGTTTACCGTGATCGGAGGTTGGTGCTGGGCTGGCCCTATTTCCGTCGGCACATCAACGGTTAGACCGTTGAAATCAAAAATCCACTGAAGCTCCAAGTGGTTTTGTACACGCAGCCTTAAGTTACAACAATGTTTACAGCTCTTCGAGTCACAGTAAAATATAATTTTTGGTACATAGCTAATTTAAATACACTTCCGGGTTGGTGCTTGCGTTTCTTTAGCGATATAGCAGATCTTAAGTCCTCAGTCAGGGAGACAACCTACACGCTGATTTTATTAAAAGGTTATGCACACAGGGACTCGTGAGCAGTTAGGCATCATTTTTTATGATTCCCGAAAGCCTATTCATTCGTGCATAGGGATTTTTTCTTACGAACCGGAACATGCAAAAATGCTAATGAACGTATACAAAATGATGGTAGTGTCTACCACAATCTTGGTGAGTGACTCAGTTACAGTGTTTAAGTAGCCTAATTGTTTAAAACTATTTAATTGTTATCGATAGCAAGTCACACATGTCTAGGCCATCATAAATTTGCTTGTCATCTAGGCCCCATCAAACCCTTACGGGGAAAAAAACTGCATTGTGTGACAGGAAAACTTTTTTGCAGTAGGCTACTTTGTGCAGTACAACCAACGTAGGTATGTGTTGTCAGTCAGGGTCGACCTATTGGTCTTTTGTTATTTGCACAGCTTTATCAGAGCAGCTGTAGCCTATGCCTGTTGGTATTGGTAGGCCTATATGTTATTGTTTACACTTTTTTGCACAGCTGTGTTAGAGCATTCTGAAATCAGTCTAATTAAAGCTGGTTGTGTTGTCATAAGTGTCATGTTGAGTGAATACGAAAAACACTTCACATACTGCCAATCAGCCCCAAAATATTGGGATATCAGTTTTGGTCCATATCGCCCAGCCCTAAGGGGCACCTAACATTATCAGGTGTGTGCCTACCTGCCAGTGAGGCTAATCTGCTGACAGCCTTTGTTAGTAAGCACTAAGCACCCATCTGGAGAGGCTCTCGAAGGAGCTTACTGTGCCTAGGCCAGGTCAAAGGTCGTGGGCAACTTGGACCTATGGGGAGCGAGCTAGGAGAGAAAAGGTTCTACAGAAAAGCCAATCAAACCCTGATGACTACACTGGCCTGAGGAAGGTCAACCACAGCCCCCAACTACAGCTACACCCTCAGCTACACCTAGCCCACACAAAACAATCAAACAAACAAATGACGATGATTATGATGGACTGTTGTTGTAGCATATACCTTATCACTTAGGCCTACATTTTCTGTGTGCTAGCTAACATTATTCAATTAACAGGGTTTTGAGAGAAAGACCACTCCTCCTCCTCCTCCACCACCACGGAGTCCAGCAAGCATAGGCCATGTCCTCCTCCTTAACACTGCCTCCAATCAGGGGTATGAGAGGCAAACTGAGAAACTGAGGGCATGGGTTTCATTACGTGTTACAGTAGGTTAGCATATGTGAAGCTTGAGAAAAACATAACTGTCTGTCACCTGACCGTCGAGACCAAGAGGAGTCCCATTCAGATAGCAGAGCCAGAGGAGGAGGGCCTGTGTGCGCCGCTTTACAGTGTAATTAGGCCAAGTGTTCCATGGGTCCATCTATTAACAAATAGACCAGTCTGTCCACCCCTCGAAGCACACACCAATAATACAATGTAACCCCCACGAACACACAAACACCAACCCCCTCCCAAAACACCCACCTCAACCACACTCCTAGAAAGCTCCAATCCTTACAGTAATCTTCCCAAGCCACAGAAGAACAGGGCCATATTAGAGTCAGATCTGGGCCAAATCAGGGCCATATCACAGCCAAGAGTCCATTATGACAAGGGATTTCACTCACACTCGAGACCTGTATAAAGAGCAAAACCCTGAAAAACACACACACACACACACGGCTGAGAAGATGTGTGTCCGACAGGAAGCCCTGCAAGGGGAAACACTGCACCACCCTGATTAATTTTCCCATCAGCCACTTGGGAGGAACATGGAGCCTGATGACACAGCACAAATGGTCACACCCAATACACACACGGCAGGTTTAGACACAATAAGGTCAAAGCTCTCCCAATTCGACAGTGACACACTGCACCTCTATAATAGTGTTAAGTTGTGGCCCCAGCCCACGCAGGTTACAGCAGATATAGCTGGCCCTCACACACACACACACACACACGTGAGGGGAGGTACTGGCTAAATTAGCATAGAGCTACAGGGGCCCCGTCACTCACAGCTGTTGAACCAGTTCCGAGGTAAGGATTTGGCCCTTCCCACTCCCTCTCCCAGTCAGGCATTTTGTAGAGGCCAGTGGGTTCCTAACAGCATTACTCAGCTCTCTATGATGGCTTCATCAAAGCCACCATGACAAGACCCTACAAAGAAGCCCCTGGCCCATTGTTCAGGGCAACAATCGGTCATCCATTCTAGAATGCCCGCAAGTCAGCTCCAGAATGGGGAGTTTCAATGCAGATGGTATTTGGTTCTCATTTCAGTTAATGTCCGCCCTCATCCAAACTGATCCAGTACTTCAGCTTGTGCAACAAGAGACTCAATCCTCTAAAACAATGGGTACTACTCCAAGATAGCACAAACATTGATTACATCTTCCTCCCAAAAAACTGCTATGGATTTAAGAATTAAGATTTAAGAATTAAGAATAAGAATGCATCACACTTGCACCAGGGTGAGTACGGCTACACAAAATAACCAAACAAGAAACTAAAACAAACATTATTGGGGCAGCCATGGCCTACTGGTTAGCGCTTCGGACTTGTAACCGGAGGGATGCCAGTTCGAACCCCGACCAGTAGGCACGGCTGAAGTGCCCTTGAGCAAGGCACCTAACCCTTCACTGCTCCCCGAGCGCCGCTGTTGTTGCAGACAGCTCACTGCGCCGGGATTAGTGTGTGCTTCACCTCACTGGGTGTTCACCGTGTTTCACTAATTCACAGATTGGGATAAATGCAGAGACCAAATTTCCCTCACGGGATCAAAAGAGTATATATACTTATACTTAAAGCTCTCTTAGCCAACTGAGTTCTTAACGGCCATTCAACCCAGTTTAGCAAGAGCCTGCTCAGCCATATTTAGCCTAGTACCTGGTGACCTGTTCTTTCTCCGGACCATCCCAGGAACAGTGGACTTTAGATCTACTAATGGACTTAGTAGCCCCGAGGTCAAGCCAGTACACTTATTTGCAGTACTCGGGCATCCTCCACTCAGAGGGCCAACAGAGAGAAGTCTCGTAATAACCACAGGACATGTGACGTTGAAGCCAGTCTGAATTACCTGTAAAAGATCACTTCTAATAGTTTTCCTGAGTCAGCGAATGTCACAGGTACCCACATAGCTAATCTCAAAGTGATAATGCTGAAGACTGCTAGTTCATGCAAGAATGCATTTCTTTAGGTCCAGACAGTATGGTTGCTTTGCAGTGCTATGCTTTGGTACATACAAGTGGTCATTCTAATTCAAAATTCGACAAGAAAATGAAACCTTTTCTTCGAAAAGAAAATGACAACCTTTTGTAAAATAAACTTGTATCTAAAAACTACTTGTTGTAGAATATATGCTATTAAAAGGCCTTTTTGACTGCTTCACAGTGCAAACTTGCTGGTAGATTACACTGAACCAAGACATAACTTAATCTGCAAACATCACTCAGTATGTAAAACTATTCAGTAGGCTACGCATTTTCTGCTGCTGATATCTGATGATGCCCCTGCATACTTCAAACTCGCCCTCAGAACCAACAAGCATCCACTGGAAATGCAGCTGTGAAGCATGTCGTGTATTCAGTGTGTACGGCTTTAAGATGAGGAAGAGGATGGTAGCCTCGCAAATAAGGAAGATTACTAGGACTTTTACTGTGATATAGTAGGAAATTGGCAGCCTGTCGGGTTAAATGCCACGACTGGGGGCTCAAACCAAGGCACAACGTCCACCATTATTACACACCGATTGACCCCCACTAAAACATAAAAAAAATCCAAACATGCGACCATGTCTTCAAAGTATACATGATAAAAACCGGCTTTTAACGATCCACCTACAACACATCCCGCCATCTCCAATAAGTTGAAAGACAGGTCTATTAACAACAATAATAAAACATATTACCACTAGCTCGTAAGACATTTCAGCAAGCCATCATAATGACCATTTATCATTAGCTAGCAACGCTACCTGACAAACTAACGTTAGCTGCGAAATGGGTAACGGTGATCACCTATGATCCTTGACACAACGCATACATTTACATGTGAAACGGTTAAACTACCGCGGCCTCAAATAATAAAACATTCCGTCTAAGTTATGAACTTTCCTCCGTTTTGAAATAACAACAGCGACCTGGCTCCCGCACCTCGGGTCAAGCCAATCATAGGCTGAAACGTTAGCAAGCTAACTTGCTAGCGTTACCTCGCGTTCGAAGAGGGGGGGAATCAGCGGAAAATTTAAACTTTGAACATCGACCGAAGAAAAAAAAAATACATCGACCACATATACACAATTACTTATTAAATTCCAGTTGAATGGTGGTGTTCGTGGGGATGCGTGGTTATTGAATTCCAAAATTGACAAAGGGGTAAGTGTGTGCTGTCTCTAAAGAATTCCAACTCCCACGGACACTCGTATCGTCATGTTATCCACCCAGACACTAGGGTTCAGTCATCGGAGCTAGTTCTGATTATGTAGGTAGCGTGACACAAAACATCAAAGTATTCCTTTGAGAGACTTCCTAAATCCTCCCCACCACACATAATTGATGGAGCAACTTCCATTTAATCGAGCATCCAATGAATCGTGCTGACTCTCAACTACCCTGTCCTCTTCCTCGAAGATTGTTTTTTGCTCTGCGGAAAAGTGCATTGGCTACTTTCAAACAACCCATTACTCCGCCGTCGCAGACGCAGATAGGTGGAGGAAGCGCTGGCTTTCGATAAGTCCCGAATAAAAATGGATTCTTTCAATCGCCCTCCCACCAAACTTCGGCGGCATCTTTGTTGACTTACTGAGTCGATGTGACACCGATCCTCTCCTCCGAAGACCTTACGTGCAATTCTGGATGACAATTAAGTCCGATAATTCGATTTAGAAAAAATCCCGGGGATACCCTGTCTCTCCACAGCCCTCCCCTGCTGCCGCCTCGGTTGCCAAATAATGCGCCTCACATACACATGGAGCCGCGGCGTCGTCGCACTGGGCATGCGCGGTTGAGCGCACCAGGGGGATCAAGTACACTCCATACAACCACTGACCACCACCAAATCGGAGGGGTATGGGGTAGCCTACCGTGGCCCCCACCACCCACGCACTGCCGGGACACTAGGCTACTTTGCCAATCCTCTTCTTCGTTCAGGACACTGGTTCACTGGACAGGGACAGCATCCAAAGGAGAACATGAATGGCATATCCACTTTCACTTTCTGTGTTTACATAGGCCACCATGTCACTGAGCTCATGAGCTGTGTGATAGCCTAGTGACACAGAGGAACCATCACTGTAAGTCAGCAAGACTGACAGCAGGATGCACCTGTCTTCAGCATTGATATTTCAACCAGTTTGTAGGTCATGGGTGCATAGACTTTACCTCAGCTGTAGACACTTATGGTGTCTGTCAGGCCTGTTATTGAGGTTGTGAAGAAAAAAGAGGCTCCAAAAGGATCATGTATGGTTTGCTTTGTACACCTTTTCATCCGATATGATGATGAAAACAAGAGACAATAGAAATCAGGCGCACCAGTCTATACCAGTCCACCCCTCAAAACCCCGGCACACTCAAGTACCTTTAGGAGTCATAACCACACACACACGCCCAAGTGCCATACCTCACACACACAAACGCGCAGAACTTCTTTTCATCAGCAATAATGGAAGACTAGAATGGTTGCACCGCAACACACTAACACTCACACACACGCATCTACACCCTACCCCCCCCCTCCCTGCTAAGTGCCATTTGTAGTGCAGTGAAAGGTGGTGACACGCATCCTTAGACTGAACCAGCCCAAGAAAGTTCCTGTGAAATGTGTTGATGTAACGGTCTCAACCGATACTCTTCCTGACTTTTCAGCATCACCTGCGACATCTCATTTCCACCACCTAGAGCCCCCGATGGCCTGCCTTGACCCAGCAAGCTCATCTCCTCAGCTGTGTCCTTCACCGTGCCTCTGGGCCTACCACACCCCACCTCAGGGCTCACAGTTCTCAGGCACAGTGTCTGAATTCAGGCGTGGTTCAGACCCTTTAAGGTTTGAAAATAGATTACACACATACTTATGAACTATATAAAGTCTCTGATATAACTTCAAGCACAGAACTTGTTCTTGGCATATGTGCCAGGTTGTGGCCTTGTGAGGGGGTCAGTGAAGGAAGCTGATTGGTTGGCCCTCAGATGTCAGGCTGAGGGGTCACGGAAGGAAGCTGGTTGGCTGGCCCCCAGATGTCAGGCTGAGGGGTCACGGAAGGAAGCACTGTGATTGGCTGGCCCCCCGACGTCAGGCTGAGGGTCACTGAAGGAAGCCCTGTGATTGGCTGGCCCCAAGACGTCACAACAGTTGAGGGGCTTGAGGGGTGTTTTTGGAACTCCAACCATGAGGGTCTCAGGGGGTGCTGAACTCCACAGACTATAACTGTGTGCTTGTTCCAGCACAGACTCATGGTCCAACCACATCAATCTGTGAAGAGCACTAAGCTAGATGATGCACTCAAACAGTAACCTTGCTGGGGCTATCGTCTTGTAGGAATCTCTACCTGTGAAAGTCAATTGGGATTACTTCCAAAACATGCTGGCATATGTAGGCAAAGTAATTTCAGAACCTGCGGACAGTCTTAATCCATGACTGTCAGAGTCACGTGTATAAACGATGCCCAATAAAGCACCATGCCTGCTTCTGTCTCATGTTTATGATGGGAAGGGAAGTCTGTCCAAAACACAATCCAAAAGTAAAAATGATTTTATCTACGTATCTCTTGGAGGTGCACTTGTAGAGTCCTCCACACACACACACACACACACACACACACACACACACACACACACACACACACACACTTTAGGGAGCAGGGAGTCGGGAGGGGGAAATGACACACATCCTGACTTACAGCCACAGCGTTTACAGGAAGTGCCACTTGCGCTCTTCGCGTGCTGCTGGGAAATCAGATGTTTATTTGCGTGTGCGTGTAAGTCTGTGATTGAGCTGGTTGTTTAACCAAAAACATCACATCAAATATTGGTAGAATGGGTGTTTGGATAAGAATGTATGAAAGTGCATAATAATCAGGCAGAACTGTTTGATGACAGATTCTTTGTCTATTTCTGTGGTCTCCTCCTTTCTCGTGTTAAAGGGTATAGTCGGCTGTGACTCATAATGAAACCTCCAGTAGTTTACCTTCTGAGGATGAAAAGGAAAGAGAAATAGCACCGTAATAGCTAGAAGAAAGAAAGAAACTTCTCAGCCATCAGCCTCAACAATAACCCTTTTCCAATGTCAGCACGCACTCCTGTTTCACATCAGTGATTCAGTTTGTAAAGAATGGAATCAGCATAATTGTAATGAATCATTAATCATAATATTTCATTTTTGACTGATCATAATCATCATAATGTCTCATTTTGACAATTAAAATGTCCAAAATATTTTATCAAGCTTGTTGAGGTGCACTTGTAGAGCCCTTAAAGGGCCAGTTCTGACGTTGCTCTCTGTTACTACCGCCAGAGACGGTTACCGCTGTCCTGACATCAGGTCATCACAGATTGTTCTCATTGTATGCTGTGACTGAGTCGTCCCAACAGGTGTCAGGTCAGCTGTTCAGGCCGACCCCTGTCGACATGTTCAGCAGTGATCATAGCAGTTAATCCTCCTCTACGAACTCTCTAACGAACCTGACATGCCTAACTCGCATTTCCCGTGCACTTCCTCTCACCCATACGATATATCTCCATTACCTCCCCGGTTGTTACTTAAACATCTGCACTGTCATTCTCTGGTTTTCCTGCACTCCTTTCGCACTGTCAGTCAGTCCATTTCTAAGCTGCTTTGGATAAAAGCATCAGCTAAATGAACAAATGTAATGTAATGGTAATCTCAGGAAGTTCTATGAGTCCAGCAGTTTTACTCCATGTCATGTTACCAGTCATCAGTCCAATAGAGGCTAAGTGTTTCCCCCTCAATCTGACAGAATGTGCCGGGTTTCAACCACCCTGATCTGAACCACGGTTAGGCTGGAAAGGAAACAGCCTTAAGTTAGACTTGGTGGAGTCATCATGGGTCTGTTGCTATGACTCTAAATGTATATCCCACTCAAGGTACTGCCAAAGTACATGTGTGTGTGTGTGTTTACTCTGTGTCAGGAGGACTGCTGCTAAGTTCCTGCGCAGAGACGCAGTCACACACACACCACCCCCTCTCCCTACTCCTTCCAGTAGGACGAGGCAATGGCGGCTGGCCGCCCAGCCGCTAACCAGTGCCAACATGACGGCCTCAACTTAATCCCTGTTAAAGTACAGTAACTGCACAGGAAGTGGGCCTTTCTGTCACGATCGGCCTGGCTCACTATTTGGCAGGAAGTGAGCACTCGGCTGAGCTCTGACTGACACCTAATAAGCATCCACTAGTTAGCATCACCCCCTTGTTCTCAGTACCTGCAAAAACATTTAAATGTTGAGTAGGGCTGGCCCATTTGGCTTTGGTAAAGCTCACATTTTGACTCTACATGCACAGAAAAGCTCAAGGCACTGTTTGACCATGTTTAGGGAAGTGTTTCAGTTCTGAGCATTGTGTGTGTGTGTGTGCACGCAGGGCTCATTGAGTTAATGTCTTATCACAGGAATGCCAGCGTCGCTGCGCAGGAGATTAAAACTAAAGATCGATCATGTGACCAAGCTGCAGCTTCGCTGGAGGGCCCGTGGCTCACTCTGCTGTTGGCAGGACTCCCTCAAGCAGCTCAGCACACACACATACACATACACTGACTCACACAGAAGTGGAAGCACACAGGACACTTTACACACAACACACACACACAACACTTACATAATGTGTGAAGACACACACACACAGGGCTGTGAAATTAATCAAATTTCAATCTCAATTTTGGCTCCAAACAATCACAAAAATAGTATAATCGGGAAAAAAACTATTATTTTGGCACATTCCGTTTAGAAATAGGGTTTTTGGAAATAGAAACAATTTCAACTCATAAGCACACTGATTCACGCTGCTTCTTTAAGCCCTGCACTCCATACACCCCTCTCCTCTGTGCACAGGCCACTCAAGCAGTTTTGGGTTGCGTGTGTGTGTGCTCCTGCAGTCGGTAGCATCATGAACCACGCCAAAATTGTAACTAGCGCATTCTCTGCTAAGTTTGTTATCACTGTCAATCGAGGTGACCAAATTACTCAAACAAAAAACTTATGGCAAGTTGGCTAATCTAACGTTAGAACACGTCTGTTTTTTTAAATCAGCATGGTACAGCTTGTCTATTAGCTTCTACTAGTGCAGGGATAACATTAGGGAAATGTGAACGCTGCCGTTAGATCATTAACACTGATTGTTTGCTCCTTCAGTCCCAATGGATTATGAAACATATTTTTTAAAGACCCAGGGGAGACCCTCATGAATAATCGTTAATCGAAATTACAATTTTGACCAAAATAATTGTGAATATGATTTTTGCCATAATCAAGCAGCCCACACACAAACCAACACACACAAAATAAATGTACACCTGACCGATATGTGGACACACTCATTCATATATTCACACACACATACACATAAGGCTGGCCTTGGGCAGACCCAGACATGTAAACACACCCTATACACACACCTTAAGCACCATGCGCTGCTCAAGCAGGACGACTGTTTCCAGTGTGTTTAGCATATTCAGGTGTGTTAAGGCTGGACCAGATTTCCAACCATTCAACGTGTCATATAAACTATTTTCTACACCTATTCTCCCCACCTCTCTCCCACAAAACGTACCTCTTGCACAGACACACAACAAACAAAGAGGCTGGTGGACAGACACACACTGATTCATTCATGATGATCTACACATGCCTGTGGTGTGAATGGGGTACACAGCATAGAGCTGGATCAGCGGGCAGGTGGATTTGTTTATAAACTGGGAATTGTTTTTGATTGTTTTTGTGTATCACAGTGACACAGAGTGTCATACTTTCAATGACTCTCATTCAACAAGCTTTGTCCTCCTGAAATT
Organism: Alosa alosa; assembly: GCF_017589495.1. Taxonomy (NCBI): domain Eukaryota; kingdom Metazoa; phylum Chordata; class Actinopteri; order Clupeiformes; family Clupeidae; genus Alosa; species Alosa alosa. The sequence goes on along the minus strand of NC_063189.1, from coordinate 29,142,659 downwards.
TTATTTTCGCTGATGATTTAGGAAAAGTAAAACAAAAAAACAAAAACCTACAATGTTAACGTTGAAAAGACAGTGACTCTCTGGTGGTGTAAAAAAACAAATGTTTTTTCAATTCTATTCTATTCAATAACCCTAATGCTACACTGTGCAAGTCATTACACAGAGATGGAAAGAGGGAGAGATGGAAAGAGAGATCTAAAGAGAGGGAGAGAGAGTGCATGAGAGAGAGAGAGAGACAGAGTGAGAGAAAGATGAAGAACCTCATGAGGGAGAAAGAAAAAGATTACAGCTTCATGAGAGAGAAAGATAAAGGCTTTACAAGAGAAAGGAAGAAAGAGAGAGAACAGCTTCATGAAAGGGAGAAAGAGAGAGCGAGGAAGAAACAGAGAAACATGGAGAGCAGAAAATTCTGCTTCCCAGTTGAATCGGGTCAGATCCGAACTGAGGCCTGGCACGGTCGGAGCCCATAGGCCTGGTGTGGCTCTTCCTGTATCTCACTGTGGCTTCACCGTCATAAACGTTAACACATACAAGTCTGGAAAGAACCTGATGCAATTATTTTCTCGCAATATTTATACATACTAAATATTCTGGAGAAATACAGCGGTCACACAAGAAAATAATGGCAATTGAAGATATTGTTGAGAGTAGTGTATAAATATTCAAATTGTAGAAAATTTAACAAATGGGTCTGTGTTAAACAACAGAGAACTAGAGATAAATATCTTTAAAAGGAACTAGTAGGCTACTGCTCTACCATGATCAGCACAAAAAAAATGCGGTAACAAAAAAAATAACATCTTCTGACAATGAAGAAAATACAGACAAAAATACAATAAAATTGTGGCAGTCTGAAAAGATTTTTCACCCTTTCCAACAAATGTGACAATGTGTACACTTTAAAAAGTACTGCAAATATTGTCTGACGAGTAGGCTACTACAAAAGGCATTAGGAGCAGACAGGCCTGTCGCTATCTGCAAGCCAAACTTGGCCCACTGGTGCCCTCTACTGGCTGACACCCTCAAGTGTTCAAACATGCAAGCCCAGCCCAGCAGCAGCGTCTAACAGCACATTTCCAACAGCGCTTTTAATAACTAACACGGGATGTGAAAGCTCTCCACAATCATCAAGAGGAGGTCATAGGGATGAAATGGTTTTAAATCAACACCATGGTCGGTTGGAAACCCTCGTCTTGAGATTTCATGTCTGTCAGCTCTGACGAAGCAGCACATATATGTAACTCAATGCGATTGTTGTTTGTTGGTTTGTTTGTTCTCTTCCTTATAACAAGCTTTTCAAAGGAGCATTCCGGCCCAAACACCACATCATCGGAGTTAAACATGACTAGTAGTGGACGATAAACGGCTCCCTAAATCACAAACCTAATACTGGGACTGGGTCATTGTGTAAGTGGGGAAGCTCTCTTCACATGGCCTTGTCTCAAGGTGATTGGTAATGTTTAACAGTTCAGAGGAGAGTCACTTGGATCTTGGTAGCCACATTAGAGAGTCTGCCAACATCAGAGAGAAACATCACAGACTAGCTGGTCTTCTGGCTAAAACAACAACAGCAACTGATTTGTAAAATGTAAAATGACCTCCATTTTGTTTTGAGGTTGCATGGCAACCGCCCGTATTACACAGTGGAGCCGCACTGAGGAGACACCGTGAGACCCAGAGAGGTGAAGAGGCAGACAGGAAGGAACCAAACGGACAGCAGCACATATGGCAAAGGGCAGCGACCACTGAGCTGTCTACAAATACAGTTATGTTGGTGTGTGTGTGTGTGTGTGTGAGGACTGTCAACACGTGTTAAAGAAAGACAGACACTGCATACATACACACAAACACATACTTTGCATGTTCCGTATACTAGACCTGCACTGGGATTCTGTGCTGTTACGCTACTCAGTAAATGCAGAGAGGGTTGAAGCAGAGCAATTAGTATTCAAGGATCTTTGGTAAAAGAGCCTTCAAAATCTGTACGAGCAGGAAATGAGATCAGAACAGAGAAACTATTCCCTGTGATGTATTTCCTGTGCCTTTTTTTGATCACTTTTCAGTTTACTGTAATAGTTGGTGTGTATATGTAATGAAAACAAGCCATTTCAGCAGCAGTAGCAGTACACTGTAAAAAATAAACAAATAACATATCAGACAATATTATGCCGGAATGCTCCTTTTAAAAAAAAAAAACTTTGAAAAAAACTTTTATAACATCTCTCACAAAAATAGTGAATCACTACATATAACCTCTAATATTTCATATGCATGATGAATGCAACACAAAACAGGTAAATAAGTGTCCCCAGAGAGGAATATAATGTACAAAATTTAAAAAAATAGGCGTCTATAAAATGAAAACGAGCGTTTTTTCCTTCCAGGCTGCGACGGAGACGTGAGGAGGCCGTGCTTTACACAGCAGCCTTCACCTGCAGGGGGTGCTCACGGGTAGGAGTCAACAGGGACAGAACAAAACCTCACAGAAATGGCAAAAGGGCACATTCGGAGCTCAATCAGGCCAGGCAGCCAATCAGAGGGCAGATGGAAAGCCTGTGGTCTCTAATCCTATCAGCTGAGGCACCAAATCTACCCAGCAGCCCATCAGAGTCAGCCTGAGCGTGTGCAATAGCCCAGATCAATGGCTACCGTAGGAATTGGCACATGGTGCAACGTAGTGAAGGAGCAAAATTTAAAATGACAAAAAATCTGAAATTCTTAAAAGAAAAATTCAGCAGAGGCCAACATGATTATGTGTGTGTCTGTGTGTGTGCACGTGTGCATGCGTGTGTGCGTGCGTGTGCGTGTGAGTGTGAGTGTGCATCTGGGCAAGAGTAGTTCATGTGAGTGTATGCAAGTGTGTGCACGTGTGCATTAAAGTCTCAGAGAAGACTGGCCAGGCTGGTTGTTGGTCCATTCTGAGCTTGGATCTGCACTGGAGGAGGCCCATCTGTCCACTGACAAACAAACAAACAAACAAACCAGGTTAACCCCTCAGGTTTATGTGGTCCTGTATGGAAGAATATTAGACTTAAATGTTTTGTACCTGTGTATCACATTTTGAAAATATAGAAATTATTTGTAACTGTAAAAATGATCTGTGATCTGATATGCCCTACACTTACAAATCGATTCTACAGGTACGGATCGGTTTTACAGCTACAAATTACAAATCAATATTCTACGTACAAAAAGTTGTCCTACAGTTACAAATCTTTTCTGCAGGTGCACAGACTTTTGCACCACCTTAGGGATAAGAAGCGTCTCATTTGTATTGTGTGTGTGTGTGTGTGTGTGTATCAGGATTTGTAACTGTAAGAGGTACAAAACATTTGAGTCTAATATTCTTGCAGGATTGTGTGTGTGTGTGTGTGTGTCCATGTTTGGGCAGACTGAGTGCAGCTATGGGGTCCTACAGCAAGAAAACACACACACGCACTATGTCTATTGTCTTTACTTATTTATTAAGTATACGTATTAAGTTGTGCCTGAGCAGACTGTACAAAGATATGATGTGTGAGAGAGTGTGTGGGTGTACCCACTTATTAGGCAGCTATATGGTCCTGCAGATCGTGTCTGTGTGTGTGTGTGTGAGAGTCTGAAGCTGAAGTTCCTTTCAAACCTTTACTTAGGATTTACTGTAAAACTAAGCAGACCAACAGAGTACTTCAGTTATTTCCTTCGCTGTTTTGTTTAAGAGCAATCGTGTAGGCTAGCATTCCAAGTTACAGAATAGAAACTAATGCGTTAGCTTATGGCTAATGTTTATGAGAAATTCCATAGAGATGCTAACGGTTAGCATAATCGATAAACGTACTTCAGTCCATTTATTTATTAAAATACTCAAAGGCGAATGTTTTCTCTCCATATAGGAAATAACGTGACTCTCATCAATGCTACTTGAGACAAGTAGCATTGTAGCTGCACAAAATCCCAAGTAGGCTACATCTCGCTGCACAAAATAAACATTAGGCGTGCGTGTGACAACGTGGACCCACTAGAGATCATGTGACACTTGCTCTGCTGCAGCCAGGGGCTTCTCCCGCATACACCTCCTGGATTTAGTGAATGCATGGGGTTTCAATGCGTGATATGAGTGTTTTTCCCTCATAAGTAATTTAAATACTCCATAATGTCAATTTGCACATGTTAAAACAACAATCACGATATCATCACAGACAATATCGCCCACCCCTAGTGTGTGGGTGTACTCTCTTTTACTGTCTATGGTGTACTCACACTTATTAAATTGTGTTCAGGCAGGCTGCAGGCAGCTATGTGGTCCTGCAGCAGCTGCTGAGAGAAGTTCTGATGCATTTGTGCTGCTTCATGGGCATCAATGGTGTTCCCACACGCCTTGTTTAGGTCTGTAAAACACACACACACACACACGTCAATCATCGTTTAGCACATCTTACCAATTATCTTATCCGTACATTGTATTTCCCAAGAGACCTGGTGTATGGGCCAGCAGTGAAATCTTGAAATGAATGCACAGAACATATAAAGGAGTAGGAGAATACTTGAATACATGAATGAGGGAGCAACATAGTCGTGTACGTGTGTGTGTGTGTGTGTGTGTGTGTCTGTGTGTGTCATTCGAATGCAATGAACTTGTAAAGATTGAGTCCAGTGGTAATTTAGAGAGAGATGGGGTAGTATGGGTTTGTATGAGAAAGAGATAGATGGGTTAGTAGGAGATAGAGACGTGTGAGGCGGTTAGTATGCGAAAGAGACGGGTTAGTGTGAGGCGGTTAGTATGAGATAGAGACGGGTTAGTGTGAGGCGGTTAGTATGAGATAGAGACGGGTTAGTGTTAGTATGCGATAGAGACGGGTTAGTGTGAGGCGGTTAGTATGCGATAGAAACGGGTTAGTGTGAGGCGGTAATATGAGATAGAAACGGGTTAGTGTGAGGCGGTTAGTATGAGATAGATAGAGATGGGTTAGTGTGAGGCGGTTAGTATGAGATAGAGACGGGTTAGTGTGAGGCGGTTAGTATGAGATAGAGTGGTCTAGCGCGCCTGGTCTACAACCAACCCAAAAGGGCACATGTTACCCCGCTGCTCATCCAGCTACACTGGCTACCTATGGCGGCCCGCATCAAATTCAAGGCTCTAACGCTTGCCTACAAAGTAGTCTCCGGTTCTGCTCCCACCTACTTTGAATGCCCTCATACAGACATACGCTTACCTCCAGACCGCTGGCGCCCTCAGATCTAACGACGCCTAGCTCTACCACCGCACGCTCAAGCCAATCCAAACTTTTCTCATCTGTTGTTCCTCGTTGGTGGAACACACTGCCAGTTCCTACAAGGGCAGGGACATCCTTCTCCATTTTCAAAAAACTCCTGAAGACCCAGCTCTTTAGAGAACATCTCCTCTCATAGCAACACCTACAACAAGTCTTACTGATCCTAGCACTCACCAGCCGTCTTAAACTGACAAGTAACTGTTAAAAACAGCACTCACTGATGCACTTATCCTTACTGTACTCTAATGTTTTTAAATTGTCGAGAATTGCTCTAAAACTTAAACTGTTTACCATGTTGTTAGTCGCTTTGGCTAAAAAAGCGTCAGCCAAATGTAATGTAATGTAATGTAATGTAAGATAGAGACGGGTTTGTATGAGGCGGTTAGTATGCGATAGATAGAGATGGGTTAGTGTGAGGCGGTTAGTATGCGATAGATAGAGATGGGTTAGTGTGAGGCGGTTAGTATGAGATAGAGACGGGTTAGTGTGAGGCGGTTAGTAGGAGATAGAGACGGGTTAGTGTGAGGCGGTTAGTATGCGATAGAGATGTGTTAGTTGGAGACAGAGTGAGATGTGTGGGGATGGACTTATAAAAAGCCATTGCTAAGCTTATCTCATTTGCAAATCCACAGTGATTATTCACCAAACAGTTAATCCCCTTGAAATGGAATAGAGCATTTATCTCCATCTCTCTCCCTCTCACTCACACACACACACATATATGTGGAACAAAGACAAGCAAACAAGACCAGCATGCAGGTACACAGACACAGCAATACAAACATACATACAAACACGCATAAAGACGCACAACAATTAGATGAACCATATCTGGCAGAAGTCCCCCCGTCCACACACGCAAACACACTTCTTACCCTTCAGCAATGCAGAGGACCACAGCTGGACAGACATGTCAGGGATCTTGCTGGCCAGTTGCATGGCCGGCACCACCATGTTATTGCTCTCCTGGGACACACACACACACACACACACACACACACACACACACACACAAGGACACAAATTTGACAGGTGCTCAGACAATTAAACAAATAATTGCTCAGACAAGGTTCAGTCATGTGATTCAATGTTGACAATAACAAAGCAGCATTACAGCAGAAGGATACACACACACACAATAATCTAACAAACTTCAAAACACAGATTTCATAGCATATGCAATTTATTGTCATATGCTTATTTAAAAATCTGTTACAATATTATTTGATATGCAGTGCCTCTTAACATAACTCTATCCTTATGTGTACCGTTCGTTTATGATGTGTGTAAGTGTGTTCATAGTGTTTCAATTAGTGTGTGTGTGTGTTTGTCTCGGTCTTACCCTGTGGTTTCCCAGCACATTTTGTGTGTGTGTGTGTGTGTGTGTGTGTGTGTGTATTACCCTGTGGTTCCCCAGCACGTAGAAGATGTGTCCAAGCAGCACCAGGGAGCAGGCCGTCAGACGGTTCAGATCCTCAGCGTTGGACATCTTCAGTGTCTCCCTCAGGAACCGCCTAAC
>NC_063189.1:29108388-29130888 GCF_017589495.1 Alosa alosa | reverse complement strand
AAGGGAGTGAATATCACTCTGTAGAACGAGTCGGAGAATTGTTCACAAAGAGAGAGAGAGACATGCAGTATTGTGATGGAGAGTGGGATGTGTGTGGGACTCACAGCGAGCTGAAACAGCAGTCTGCAGTGCCAGTATGGAGTCTGCTGGGAGATTTGGATGGCCTTACGCAGAAGAGGCTTTGCAGAGTCCACCAGGTTCTTCAGGAACAGAGAGAGACCGTGTGAAGGAGGGTGAAACAGAGAGAGAGAGAAAGAGAGAGATTGGTGTTATAGATGAGGAGGAGAGAAACAAGAGAGAATAGATAAAGAGATGGAGGAAGGGGGCAACAATTTGAGGCAAAGAAGGGATAGAGACAAGTGTGATGATTCATTCATTTGTAACAACAAAAACATGCAAAAACCATGAACATAATGGCTGGTGCTTGTTAATTGCAGTGGTTCAGACAAGTCAGTTATTTGCACTAACCTGTTGACAGTACAACTCAGACAGAAGACTTGCTGCCTCAAATTTAACATCTTCAAATTGAGGGAGCTGATTTTCTGGGTGAAGGAAACGTTTGGTCTGGGCTGTAAGACAGTCACTAGTGTAGCAGGGATAATACTTGCAACGCCATGTCATAATGTCCAAGAAGTGACAAGAACTTTAACTTCATGCTCTAGTTTTCCACAGGTACTAAATTATGTTTTGACTGGGGGAAATATGTGTGTGAGTGAGTGTGTGTGTGTGTGTGTGTGTGAGAGAGAGAGAGAAACATGATTTGTAAAAGGATACTTGTTGTGAGATGAACCACTGCAGAATAAAACACAAGGCAAAAACATGTCAAAAATGCATTTTATCAAACGTCATATCTACAAAGGAAGTATTAACTGCAAACTATGAATAGGGTGACACTGCACTGCGCTGCGCTACAGCAATGCTGGTCTCGCAAGATGCTAATAGCTGATTCAAAAAAACACAACTTAACTTATTTTTCAATTATTTCCTCCAATACTAAATATCCATATATATCCAAACATGAACGTTTATTAATTACGAGTTACACTTTTACACGGCGAGTTCACATGACAGCGCAACAGGACCAGCTACAGAGGCCTGCTCTCCTGCGTCTTTAACGTTACATCCACGACCTTTCCTAGTCAGTCTTACCGCTTTTTCCAAGTGATTCCGGGCCAGCTCGCTATTCTTAGTGTGATGGTATAAGACAGAACCCAGCTGAAGGTGAGTTCGGGCTTCGACCCTTTGCGGCGGCTTGAACTGAAAAACGGCTTGGAGACAATGCACGCAAAGACGAATCTTCGGGGGGCTAGATGTCCTAAAATGTTCTGCAAATCCCAACAGGGCAAGGTACCAAGACTCGGGGGCCTCTCCTCCTCCGGTCGCCATTTTAACAACAATAACAATACCACAACGCCACTCCTGTTCCTCTCCGCCAGGTGGCAACATCGTGGTGTCATATTGTATCATAAAGGTTTCCACCCAAGCGGATAAAGTCTATGGTGGAAACCTTGTACCTTTTTCAACGCAATGTTGGATTAGCCTATTTCAATTTTCAATTTCCTGAAAATTAATGAATTTGGAGATACTGTTTCCATAGGCATATAGCCTATGTTCATCTCTCAGAGAAAGGGTTTTCAAACATGTGAAAAAAAGTAGGCTAGGCCAATGTTTTCTCTCACCACATAATCATTTCATAATTACCTGCCTGGTCAGACCTGGTTTTGTCGGGTTAAAGTGTTTTTTAAAGTTTTTTTTTTTCATTTTTTTTTTTTTTTTTTCAGAATCTTGTAGACTAGGGGTAGCTTTAAGATTTGAGAGGGTGCCCATTGATATTGCGCAATTTCGTTTATTAACCCTTTCTTGTTCAATGTGCTGAATATAAGGCAAGACTGCAGGTGAATAGGGTAAAACATAATTAGCAGATATCACTATGACATTTCCCCAGTTTATTACTGACATTAATATGAAAAAAAAAAATTATTACAAGTTTTCTGTAATTTGATGTTTAAATTTGAAAAAGCCCAATGTACTAGCCTAGAAATCTAGACGCGCCCCTAGCACATTTGCTGCCAGGGCTAGTCTAGTAACTCTCCGTTGGCTTGTGAGCGCCAGAAAACTTAATCAGGTCATTGAAATTGTGTATAGAGTCGTTTGGTGGGCTTAACATAATGATTGATGCCTGCGTTGCTGCCATCAATCAGTTGCAACGGTTTGGCTTGAATTCCCTGCTACTTGAAAACAAATATCCTATTGTGTCCTATTGCATGCAGAGGGAATTTGAAAGGCAACTGATTATCCCGCCCCTCGGACTGAGCACTGCGAACGGTGAGTGCCCAGACCCTACATTTTAATGTGGGTCTGGCTCGCCAGGCTACCAATGTACCAAAATCGTGAAAAAAAGGAAATACCTCTAATTTCAAGATTCAATCAACTCAAATAAAATGTACTACAATACAGTGTTCTGTGTGATTATTCAGACAGTACTTCATTCAATCATTTGGACAATTTAACCCTTTTCTATGTCACTGTGAGTAACAGTCTGGGAGCCATGGGGTCAGACCTGGTTTTGTCTGTTATTTATTTATTTATTTATTTTTGCTTAAAGTTGTTGACTTGGGGTGGCTCTTTAATATTTAGGAGGGTACCCAGTACAGCCTAGGACTTCGAGACACGAGGCAAATTTCTACTTCCATTCCCTAAATGTTATCTTAACCAGTGAAATACATTTGCACCTATAATGAGGTGAAGCGCATTCTTGAACAACTTCTTTTCCTCTGAGGGAATATCCAATCTTCATCAACGACATATACTGCCTTCATGCCGTTCATAAGCTCGGAGGACCCGACTTTAAAAATCCTCCGAAGAAAGAGTGTTCATGAGGTCAGCTCGGAAAACAAATACAGGAAATGCATAAATAAGTTATTAAAACTGCTTACTACAATTACTTTGCCTACTTGTAATGAGAGTGAAATTTGCCTCTTGTGTTGTTGCAAGGGAGGCCGTAGTTGAAGAATATGATAGTGACCTCAAGTCGGGTACCTCGGGGCAGAAGAGTTCCGCATGAGTCTCCGAGCAAAAAATCTGATCCCTACGTTCAAGTAATTTTTCCTCTTTTGGAGGTCGGAATTTCCGAATATCCGATGTGGCATGAAGGCGCTAATAGAGTACTAAAGTGTGATGTCACATTTCCATAGCAACCAATTTTCTGTTCTACACAAACCAAATTAACAACGTGAAATACAAGCCTATGCCAGACCAAACTTTTATAGAAAAGGAACGTTTTCTTTGCGAATTGATAAGCAGTTTGCTTTTTCCGATGATTAAAGCAATTATTGAGAATAGATTGTCTTTATTTTTTATTTAAAAAACTGAACTGTCAACATGGTGCAGTGCTTCCTGAATGCAATCATCACTCATAGCCTACTTGCCGATTTTTTTTCAGGTTGGTAAATAAATTCCAAAAAAATTAAAAAGTGTCCAAAGCCACCCCGGTTGGCAGTAGTAACATTATGTAATCAGAACAGATTAGGCCAATTTACCGTTACGTTATAAACTTTATCTTTCATGCTGGCGCAAACTTTTCCTTTTAATATCCCGGAAGAATGCATAAAAGCCTTGACATGTTTCGATCTAGTCATTTTCACCTCTTGAAATAGATTTATTTGATTATTTTCAAAGAAAGAAAGGTTCGGTTGTTTAGAACAGAAAATCTGGTTGCCTGGACAACGTGACGTTTTGGCTTTAGTACTGCAGTTGTAGGCTACCTTACGTTGTCTCCGTCTGCAACATAGAAACCTAATTGGCTAAGTTTAGCTGGTGCTGGACAAACACCCATGAAATGCCATTTTCATAAAGATGGCTGTGGCTGTAACAGAGGTCGCAATTCGACCGCCGCTCAGGGCCCTAAAACCCACCACCTCAACACTCACCAGCATAAGAGTCGAACGCTTTAACCACTGAGCTAAAAGCCCAGGCTTCCAACTCAGCAGTTAGAAGCATTCTTAAGGTTAGGGGTGTGAGGATTTACACGGGCAACTAGCATGCTAGCTCAGTTCACCTCCGTTACACTCACCTCCCTAAATCCTCACTTCCATGATCCGGGTCACGGCACCACTGAAACAGAGGTCGTAATTCGTCCGCCGCTCACGGCCCTTGAACCCGCCACCTCAACATACACCGGCATGAGAGTCGAACGCTCTAACCACTGAGCTAAAAGCCCAGGCTTAAAGGAACACGCCACCCAATGTCAGTAGTAATATATGTTCTTGCCTTAACTTTCACAAGTTCAGTCATACCTCTCCCGTGTCGGTAGCCTACGTGCACTCAAACGCTCTGGTGCGCAGCGCGAATGTGTTAGCATGTTGCTATGCTAGCGGAAGAGAACACACATTGTTGTTCTCCTGTTTATTCGCTTGGAAAATCGCCACGTTTCATGTTGTGTGACCTTGCACATTTTTATCAACTACTCGTGCAACTGTATTTAAGTAGGGAAAACGTGGATGTTTTTGATTACTGCTATCTTTCTCCCTCTATGGCTACGCCTGAGCCCGCTTAGCATAGCAACATGCTAACACATTCGCCGCCAAGACCAGAGCGCTTTGAGTGCACGCATCGACACGAAGAGGAAATGACTCAACTCGTGAAAGTTAAGGTAAGAACATATATTACTACCGACATTGGGTGGCGTGTTCCTTTAAGGTTAGGGGTGTGAGGATTTACATGCGCAACTATGCTAGCTCAGTTTGCCTCCGTTACATGGCCATAGACATAATAGAGATTATGTCCAACTAGCCCTGTTCCCAAGCTGAAGTTAGAGTTTTTGACCATCAAAATCAAATCATAAACAAAAGGATTGCCAAAATGGCGATTTTGGGCGTCATTATACCATGTAAATGAATTCATATTGTTCACATGTGTGCATCTCAGAAATCTCCCTTGACCAATAGATCAAGGGTACAGGCTGAGGCTAGTATTATGCCTATGCTAATTACCTGAAAAAACCTTTGAAAAATCAAATTGCTGAAATCTGCATCCCCGGTCTACTAATGAGTCACTCATTTCAGTTAATCCCCTGCACCTGTTCACGCCCCTATTTAAACCCTCCTGTTTTACCTCTCTGTGTTGGCTTGGTTAAGACGCCGAAGGACTGTTCAGTACTGAACCTTGTACACGGTCCTGTTCTCATTGCTCGTTCTCTGTTTTGGCTGGTATCTCCTGTGTGTTTTATTATTGCCCTTGTGCAAGTTTTGTTTTGTTCGGTCTCATCCTTCTGTGACATTGCCGAATGAGACTTATATAGATAATAAATGTTTTTTGAGGGTCAAGAAAGATGTGTAGTGATGAAATGTAAAGTTTAAAATTGTTAATTTGTAATCCTAAATTGTAAACACCAATCCACATGGTCTGAATTTTGTCTCATTAGAAGTTCCATCATTCCACTATATGACCAAATGTATGACCAAGTCTGTTCTATGCACATTGTTTCTGAAGATTTGTTTCCTTTGTGGGTTCACCAATGCCCACATTCTTCAGCAATTAATGGTGCTTTTCAAGACCTCAATTTTGTTTCGCTTCAGTACTGAGACTGGCAGAGATGAGCTCTCTTTGGATTTCTTGTTTAGAAAATCTACCGAGAGCCACCAACCAACCAGCGAACAGAGGGCGTGTCTGAAAGAGATTACGTTACACAGGCATGATCTTTGAATTTGCTACGTTCCCTGTCCCTTTTTCGGGGAAAGAAGACGCTTGGAAACCTATTATATGGGCTACATCAACGTTAGGCGACCATTACACTTTTACACAATTTACACATATTTTTAGCTCTTTCCAGTTTACTAACAGGAGTGTCACAAACAAAGTCACAATCGAGCTGCCTGTGGGTTTGGCAAGCTTCACTTTAAATGTTAAATGTTATAACAAACATAAGTCATTCCTTAATTCAGCAATCAAGGATCTTTGGTTATACTGCAGTTCCACAGTTAGTTATCTACGAGCTAAATTCGTCCTCTACACTGGGGTATTGGAAGCGAACAAGGTTGGTAATGTAGTCTCGGCATGAGTCAGTTATATATACCCATTTCGGTAACACTTTATGGTAAGGGTAAATTAATTATCATGAATTCATGCATGAATTTCATGATTTATGTTTTTGAGATATTAATTCATGATTACTTCATTCATTAAAGCTGCAATTGGCAATATTTTTTTGATCATATTCACTGAAACGGTCACTATGCTCCGACAGAACAAGATAAATCAGCCGGTTTTAGAAAAAAAAACGCACTTCTACCTCCACCTAGAGCCTGTTATTTGTTTTGCAAAAATCCACAGCTCCCGGTTCTTCTGGTTTAATCAGAGTAGGGTTGTGTGAGATCTGACTGTCAATCACAGTCTGGTGCAGACTGACGAGCACAAACTCAATGAGAGGGTGCTCGGTGGTAGTGGGGGAGGGGCATGAGAGTTGTAAACATTCAAAATTTGGGCTAAGTCCCCTCAATCTGTCAGACTTGCCTAGTATCTGTAGCCTAAATCGAGGAAGCGTTGCTGGTCTAAAAATAAATAAATAATATTAAAAAAAAAAGTGTGATGAGGATTGAACCCATGTCGACTGTGTGAAAAAGCAATGTAAAGGCATTAACCTGTTGCGCCACAGGAGAAGCACCAACTTCTGAATTGGGAAATAAAATATCAAAAAAACATCAAACCCATGTTTACATGTCAGCGTTAATAGCCTATAAGCCTAAGAGTTTTGACTCTCCCTGTGCTCAAAGTTTGTGTAAAATATGGACACGTTATAGACTTCTCCTGCCCATTGCAATGTGCGTTTCAATGCCTGTGTTTCATGAACTGAATTCTTAAAAGAATAGGCTGGACAAAAGGATACACAATTAGGCAACAGTAGTCCTTATCATGAACTATCTGTCAAAAATAAGCCCCGCCCCCTGAAATGTCATAAATCATGTCATAACCACGCCTCCTTTTTATGCAAATTAGCCATGTGGTTGTCACCACGTGTTGTTTGTTATTGTTATTGTTTTGTGAGTCATGTGACAGTCATGTGACTGGTGTCAAACCCCTGGGCAGCCATATTGGATGTAAAGTCATGTGACAGTCATGTGTCTGGTGTCAAACAATGCCACGCCCCCTTGGCATCCATATTGGATGTAGTGTCATGTGACAGTCATGTGACTGATGTCAAACCCCTGGGCGGCCATATTGGCCCCAAACCCACATGTGTTTTTGTGGATAATGGGGATCAGATAAACTTTGTAAGAGTTGTATATGTTTAGTGGTAAATGGGTGTAAATACAAAGTGTGCTGCTAGGATGGCCGAGTGGTTAAGGCGTTGGACTTAAGATCAAATGGATGTTTGTGTCCTCGTGGGTTTGACCCCCACTCCTAGCAACTATTTTAATGGCTGAGAGTAGTATGAAGTTTACTTTTATTTTTTGATAAGTCCTAGAGATGTTGAGAGATATGGATTAAAAAATATATATTTTTTTTAAAAGTTTAAATTGGTTACCATTTCGCTAGGCGCTTTGGTTAAAAAGGTGTCAGCCAAATCCCATGTACTGTAATTTTTATAACTAGAATCATGGGGTCGTGTGTGTGTGTGACCAAATGGGTCTATGCCTGGAGGAGGTGTTGGGCCCGGGCATGTCACTGTGTGTGATGTTTGAAGCCCCTTTCATGTGTCTTATCATATAGTTGGCTAGCCGGAGTCATACTGTTTAACTGATTACAAACACAGTGGTTAATTATGTATGTATGTATTGGGGGTCTAAGAAGCCCCCACACTTTGTAGAGGCGGTGTTGTGCCCAGACATGTCTCTGAGTTTATTGTTTGAAGCCCCTTACATGTGGCTCATCAAACAACAGGCTAGCCGGAGACGTACTGCTTAACTGATTACAAACACAGTGGTTAATTATGTATGTATGTATTGGGGGTCTATGAACCCCCTCACTTTGTAGAGGAGGTGTTGGGTCAGGATATGTCTCTGAGTGTATTGTTTGAGACCCCTATCATATGACTTCATATAGGCTGGACTATTCCATGATGCTGTGTAGCGACTGTCCATAGCAGGCTGTACAATATCCTTCCAAGAGTCCCTAAACATCACCCAATCTGCATCACAAAATGAAATGTGCGCCATGTCGCCTGAAAACGCCAAATCCGAGATGTCAAAGCGCATAGCTTCACACTGCGATATTCCTTGTCAAAAACATAGCCTCCTATGCGCCCATCGTTCAACAACCATTGGTATTCCACGCCATCATTAGGTTTACTCAGAAAATTAACAAAAGTTTCAGGTCTCCTCCTTTGCGGTGCATAAGTCATTTCAGGATTCGATAGCTTAGCGCTAACAGGCGTGAGTGTAATCCGTCTCTTTGATTTTGCTGATTCAATCATGTCAGCCATGGTAAGTTCTGTTCAAAATCACTGCTAACAATGATAGCTATACATCACCCACAGCCAGTGGTGGAGGAAGTACTGAACCTCAGTACTTAAGTAAAAGTACAAATACACAGAGAATTATTTACTTTAGTAAAAGTAAAAGTACCACAATGACAACCCTACTTAAGTAAAAGTAAAAAGTACCTGCTTTTAAATGTACTTTAAGTATTAAAAGTAAAAGTATTTGCATAATGATTTATTCTCTTAATATCTATATTCTAAAAGGAAAAATCAGTATGGGCTGTGGCATTTTAATTAAGCTAGTTTTAGGTTATACTCGACTAGATAGTTTTAAGTTAATGCAATTGTGCTTACCATCTGTGGCCCAGTTTACATTCTGACCTACAATTCTAGAGACTGTAATTCTGGTTATCTACTAGGGTGATCTGCTGAGTAATATCATTCAGCAAAACACGAGAGCCTAAAGTTTAACGGGGTAGACAAGGGAAACGTCGGGTGGATCGTAATGCCAATTATGCTGATTGAACAGAAAAGTTGCTGAGAAAGGTGTCTTTATGATTAAGTTCAGTTTCACTTGCAGCAGACGATAGACATTGAATGAGCGCTCACGTTACTACCCCCCAACTGTAGGCTATGCATCTTTATTTAATCACACACAATTAAGGAATATTTCCTAATCTGGAAAATGTTATGTCTTTTCCGGCCACCGGTTCATTAATAGTCTACCATTAATTTGTGCCGCAAATGATCAGACGTGTGACAGAAGCATGGGCATAGCCTGTAACTTCGCTGATCCGCGGATAGCAATCTCATCGGAGAGGAGGCCCTAACGCTGCAGATAACAGACAGAGAAAGGCACAGAACACAGTTGCATGTACAGTGTAGCCATGGGTCTGGTGAATATAGCCTACCGAATGCAGATGGCTACAAGCTCACGCTTTGCCTGGTCTAGACTAGAAGCTTATGTTTCTAAGAATGCACGTAAGCCCCAGAATCTTTGGTAGCAACCCCCGGTAAAACAAACGTGTTTGTCAGAGAGAAAAAAAAACTGATCATAAAATGTATTGTAAAAAGGAACGATGGTGTTGTAGAAATGTAGCGGAGTAAAAGTACAGATAATTGCTGTAAAATGTAACGAAGTAAAAGTCAAAAGTATGCACTATAAATTTTACTTAAGTAAAGTACAAATACGTGGAAAATTTACTTAAGTACAGTAACGAAGTATTTGTACTTCGTTACATTCCACCACTGCCCACAGCTTTTATAATCTCAATCCTAGAGACATGCCGGGGCAAAACACAGCCACTACAAAAGGGTTTATAGATAACCAGGTGTCTGCATACAGACGTCACTACTCATAAACAGATCTTTTACAATGTTATCAGCACTAGTGTATGTACACTGTAAAAAATAATAAGTAATGGTTACTTGAAAAAAGGGTGGAAACTCGTTGCCTTAAATAAGTTAAGTAAACAAAACTTTTCTCTTTCAAGTTATGTTTACTTGAGGTCTACAAGTAATGCTTACTTAGAAGAAGTTATCCTTACTTAAGACTTTAAAGTTCTGGTTACTTACTTCCAACTAGTAAAGTTTACTTCATGCCCTCAAGTAAAGCTTACTTGAATCAAAGTTGTATTTACTACTGTTAAATGAGTTACCCTTACTTTGAATTGTAAAGGGTACTTTATATTGGATAGTAAAGTTTACTTGCAGAATATACACAAATAGTTGGCACTATTAGATTAGATAACTTTATTGTCATTTTGCAGAGTACAAGTACAAAGACAACAAAAATGCAGTTTGCATCTAACTAGAAGTGCAAAAAAAAAGAAAAAATGCAATGTGATATACAAAGACAGGTGGTGCATAGACAGGATAGGAAATATGCGTAAACAGTAGTATACAGTTGGTTTTACAGAAGGTGGTTTAGAGTAATATAAATTAGGTATAAATATGTGCAGTGTATTAGCAGAATAAATATGGATATATTTGGTATGAACCATATAGACATATATGTACAGTATACAGCTATGTGCAGTGTGGTAACAGTACTGTAGTGCAGAAACAGTAACATTATAACAGTAGTAAGAATACGTGTATGTGCAGGATGAATAGTATGAAGAGCAGTAGAAAATGGAATGGCTATATGTGTAATTACAGTATGTACATTTGTAAATAAATAGAACACTATGGGTGGGATAGGGTAGTGCAATTGTCCACGGGGGGTGGGTGTCCCCCGTCAAGGTTTCCGTGGTCATGGTGGACACCTCAACAGGCACAGGCAAGGAGGCATCGGGCGGGGGCTTAGTTGGTTGGTTGTCACCGGGATGCACAGCTAGAGTTCAGTAGGGTGACAGCCGCAGGGAAGGAGCTTCCTCTGAACCTGCTGGTTTGGGTGCAGAGAGACCTGTAACGCCTCCCAGAGGGGAGTGGGGTGAACAGTCTGTGGTTGAGGTGAGAACAGTCTTTGATGATGCTGCGCGCCTTACGCAAGCATCACTTGCCCTGGATGGCCTTGATGGTGGGGAGTGAGGAACCGGTGATGCGTTGGCCAGTTTTCACCACCCTCTGCAGTTTTTTTCGGTCGTATTCTGGTGTAACCTCCATGTTTCAATCAGTAGTGTTTGAGCAACTGACCTCTGACTTCACATCCAAACAAGCACAACTTACATGTCCAGTTCATTGCTCTGCATTTTCAGTTTTCCAACTGCAAAAAGAAAAAGAGGGCAAAATTATTATCAATATGCATCTATTGGCCATGTTTAACTAAAACAGCTGATTAAGTTTATTACATTAAATGTTAATTTAAATTATTTCTCCAGAGACCTAATTAATACTGTTAAGCTAAAAATATTATGATTTGGCAACTTAATTTTCTCTATTGCTTCAGGCCTAGTACATTTATCACAATAGAATTTAAAATGTCAATCATACGTTGGAATTATATGATGCCATTTTGCACCTCAATAACGGCACATTCGCTCAAATTCCACACACTGCAACCTAAGTCCTCTTGCTAAATCACAACGAAAAGATTTTAGATAAAAGACCATGGCTTTCTCAGTCAGTAAGGTTATGAGTCCAATTATCCTAATTGTTTTATCAATACAGTAGGAATATCGACGTAAACCATACACAGTTTAATCTTTACACGCTTTGAATCAACTTAGCATGCTAGCAAGCGTTTCTCATGAGAAATGGCTAATGTTAGAACTAAACTTCATTAAGAGAGCTCATGAAGACAACTGCTATTGGCAAATTTATACAGCCTAGTTTTAGACCCCAGGCCACCACTTCCTCATAACGTCGATAACAAAAATATCAAAGGGCTTGAATACCTAGAATATTTGTTTTCTGCTCAGCATGGTCTGAGGCAGTGTTAACAAAGATCTTTGGTGTTAACTCGCATAGCTGCTATCAGTTAGCTGCAAACTGTTAGCAGCTAGCGATATATCGCCACTTAGCAAGTTGAACTTAACATTACCCCAGTTGTTAATGAAACCGAATGTACAGTTTTGCACAAATGCTGTTAGTTCAACCTATACTGTAAACATTTGACACATTAATACATACTGTAAACTTACCGACAGAGCAAGTCACTGGTGAAGCTGTTACACTCCCATCCCAAAAGTCAGCCACACCGTAACACTGCCGACCGCTGGCTGTGGAATCCAGAATGCTCCCTCTGCAACTGTGCGCGCTGCACTTATGCGTGAGTCCAGTTTACTCAGGTCTGAGTTGTGAAGCTTACTCGTGTATCTCAAGTTTTAGACCCCATTGTTGCAAGTTCGGCACATTACTAATGTTACTCTAGTAAGAACACTAGGTCAGCCTATAGTAAGTAAAGTATACTTGTGTTACTGCAGTAAGATGTAGTGTTATTTTTTACAGTGTAGGTAGTAGGCAGACCCCCCACATGAAAGGGGGCTCAAACAACACACTCAGAGACATGCCCGGACAAAGGCCTACTGGTTAGCACTTGTAACTTATCAAAGTCAAAGTCAAAGTCAAAGTCAGCTTTATTGTCAATTTCTTCACATGTTCCAGACATACAAAGAGATCGAAATTACGTTTCTCACTATCCCACGGTGAAGACAAGACATATTTTACCAATTTTAAGTCCACAGACAAACATAACATTCAAGTAAACAAAAAAGTAAGTAAATAAGTAAATAAGAGGGCACATATAATAATGAAAAATTAAGAGCAGCAAAATTTTGTTGAAATTGTGCATAGACAGTCAATAAAAAACTAGTGCAAAGTCAGGCCAATAAGAGGCTTGGGTAGTTCTGTTTGACCTGAGTAATAAAGAAAGTGGCATAGTGGTGCAAGTTATGTAAGAGCAGCAGAAGTGTTGTGTTTTCAGGACAACAACACCAAGTTGTAAAGTGTACAAGTGTGCAAGTGTTCAAGTGTGCAAGTGGAGTAGTGCAGGCGGCCATCGTGGGTCCAATGTCCAGGATGTTATGTAGCTGAGGGTGGAGGGGGGAGAGGAGGGAGAGAGTTCAGCATCCTTACAGCTTGGTGTATGAAGCTGTTGGTGAGTCTGGTAGTCGGGGAGCCGCAGGCTTCTGTACCTCTTCCCAGAGGGCAGTAGATCAAACAGATTGTGAGCGGGGTGACTTGCATCACTCACAATTTTGGTCGCCTTTGGGGGTGAGGTGGGTGGTGTAAATGTCCTTCAGGGAGGGGGAGTGAAGCACCAATGATCCTTCCAGCTGTGTTCACTATGCGCTGCAGGGCTTTCCTGTTGTATTCAGTGCAGCTTCCGCCCCACACAGCGATACAGCTGGAGAGGATGCTCTCAATGGTGCCTCGGTAGAATGTGGTCATGATGGCTGGTGGAGCACTTGCTCGCCTGAGTTTCCAAGAGCGCTGAGCTCTCTTCGCCAGTGATGCAGTGTTGGTGGTCCAGGAGAGGTCTTCACTGATGTGCACCCCCAGGAATTTGGTGCTGCTCGCTCTCTCCACCACAGCACCGTCGATGGTCAGTGGCAGGTGTTGGGTGTGACCTCTCCGAAGTCAACAACAATCTCTTTGGTCTTGCTGGCGCTTCAGCAGGAGGTTGTTGTCCCTGCACCACGTGGTCAGATGGTCGACCTCCAACCTGTATTGAGTCTCGTCGCCCTTGGTGATGAGACCCACCAGAGTTGTGTCGTCAGCAAATTTCACTATGTGATTGTTGCTGTAGGTTGCAGTGCAGTCATCGTCAGCAGGGTGAAGAGCAGCGGACTGAGCACGCAGCCTTGGGGCCCCTGTGCTCAGTGTGATGCTGCTTGAGGTATTGTTGCCAACACGTACTACTTGGGGCCTCTGACAGAGGAAGTCCAGTAGCCAGTTGCAGAGGTAGGTACTGAGTCCCAGTTTGTCGAAGTTTGCAGATGAGTTGTTGTGGTATTATGGTGTTGAATGCAGAACTGAAGTCTATAAACAGCAATCTCACATATGAGTCTCTTTTTCCAGGTGGGTGAGGGCTGGGTGGAGGCAGAGCAGATTGCATCCTCTGTAGACCACTTGGCTCGGTATGCAAACTGGAAGGGGTCCAGGGTGGGGGGTTTGAATGGACTTTGATATGGGTGACAGTGACAAGCCGCATTGAAGCAGGATGGAGCAGTTTTCTTCATGATATGATGGTGGCAGCTTTGAAACATGATGGGACGATGGCTTGCCACAAAGATGTCTGTGAAGACATCCTTATTCCTTCAGAATGGATGTTGTCTGGACCTGTTGCCTTACTCACAGCAAGTGTCCTCTTCACGCTGTCGGCAGAGAGGCACAGGGGCTGCTCATGTAGTGGGTCTTCTGTGGCAGGGCTGTTTTGTGCTTCAATGTTGAGCAGAGGGATGTTGCTCTCACAGCTCTGTGGCTTTGTCCGAGGGCCTTCCCTGCCATGGCTTTGTGAGTTCCTGGGTGGTTTATCTTGTGAGTGTATTCCTTTTTGCTTCCTTGATGCCACGGGACAGGTTGGCTCTCGCTGTTTTCATGCCAGCTTCATCCCCAGCTCTGTAGGCTTTGTCTCTGGCCCTCAGCAGCCTGAGGACATCCCCTGTCAGCCATGGCTTCCAGTTAGCCCGAGTGATGATGTCTTTTGTGTGGGTCACATCATCGATGCACTTGGTGATGTAAGAGGTTACAGTGTCTGTATACTCCTCTATGTCTGTCCGGTTGTTGTAAGTGGCTGCCTGCTTAAACATTTCCCAGTCTGTTGTGTCAAAGCAGTCTTGAAGAGCATCGGAGGCTCCCTTCAGGCCACACTTATAGCTAACACATTTTTTCAACCAGAACCTCTAACAACATGCTAAACAGGTTAACGGCTATGCTCCCAGAGGAAACTTTTGCTTCTCATTTGTATCCCTTCTGTTGCTAAGGAGGCTAAATGGTGATTCTCTTTTAAGGATCATTTAAGTATTACTTTTGTCACAATTATTTCTCCTAATTTTGAGAAATAAAACTAGCAAAAGATGAGACACATAGCAATAAGACAAGTAGGAGTCACATAAGAGATATTAGTTTGAGAAGCAGAAGTACAGGAGATCTCTTATATGTTTGAGTGTAGTCTCACTTACAACTTGTTTCTCCTTAGGAGAAATAATAGAGCAGATGGAGTCACATAAGAGATATTAGTTTGAGAAGCAGGAGAAATAATGGAGATCTCTTATATGTTTGAGTGTAGTCTCATTTACAACTTGTTTCTCCTTAGGAGAAATAATAGAGCAAATGAGGAGACATTGCAATGAGAAACTGTTGAGAAGTAGGAGTTACAATTGAGATATCAGTTTGAGGGTCAAAAATAGGGCACTCCATAGCATTTCAAACTTTTATTTTATAAAACAAAGCAAAACAGTTGTAAAAAATGGACTTTAAGCAATGGGAGCTTGCACAGTTGCACGTTAAAATGGACTTCAAGCAATGGAAGCATGTTAATGCCTTGATATGTTCTTTTTAAAAATAATGTATTCTTAAAAATTTTGTGAGTATTATTTTTAAAAGCTGCACAAAGCAAATTGCATTGTAATGGACCAACTGCACAATGACAATTTAAGTCTATCTATAAATCATACAACATAGAGGAATGAACTAATAAACAATAACATAAACAAACTGAACTTGTGCCAAAGCGTGCCATACTGTGTACAATGGTGGATGAAAGCGTGGGCTGGTCAATCTATGTCTTTTTATCCTGGTGGTGGAACCAACCAAAGGGAGGAGGGAGAGAAGAGCAGAAAATAGAACATTGTTAGTTTGTGAGCCACTCAAAAATACAAAGTAAGACATTTGTTTGACCGTCTGCTTTCATAACTGTGAGAATTTTGATACAGCACAAAGATCAGACACACCTTATTAATCACTTAAACACAGAATGGGGGATGTGATAGCTACCACTCACATTTGCTATATGTTGCCCAATTGAAAAACAGATTGTATTGATATATTTGTCAAGCTTAAACAAGTTTGTTGAATTCCCTCACCTCATCTAGTGAGTAAACTGTATTGTCAGACTAGGATTAACCCCTATCCAGTTTACCACTAGGCAAAACCTTGTTTTGGTTGGACTAAGCCAGAGCCATAGAAAAAGAGAGTTGCGACACTCTTTGAAGTCGCCGCCAAGCGGTCACGTGGTTCACGTACGCTTCAACAGTTCCAAACAGCTCTTTATGCGTCGCGTGTTATTTCAATGGGATAGACAGCAGCGAGTGCGTTATTGAATGGGAAACATTACAACAAACCAAAAACGAGTGTTATTACGTGTTAGCATGCTTGCATTATAGTGTAAATTATATATTGCGAGTATAATTAGTTTGCAACACCGATCTAAAATATGTTCTTTGGTAGTTCTAACATTGAACGTTTGTTTCCTTGCTGGACATTCCTACATTTGCCTGTATCACGCTATACTTTACTTACATTGTCAAAACGTAGGCTATGCATTTTGTATCCTTTTTGTGTGTGGACATTAAATTGGAAAATGTTGATTAATACTGTAAGATACCCACACCCACTGTTTCAATAACACACTTGTAACTCAATAAGCAATCACCTATTTCAATAAAATACTTATAACTTATATTTCAGCCGGCTGGTGAGACTATGAAAAGGATGACTGATACATGTTTTCAACAGAATTTTTATTAAGTTTTCAATGTGTGTTTCAAAGAAGAACAGGAACAAATGCGAAAAAAAATGTGAAGGAAGGTATGGTAACATTGCAACATAAAAAGGAGGTCTGACACTCATTTAGGTTTCCAAAAAATAAAAAGATTTCAGTCTCAAGTTTGAACAACACGTGTGTGAACTACACAAAAGACACAATGTGGAAGGGATGGGTAGCCCTCCGACTCTGTACACCTATAAGAGGGACATGGTAAGGAGGATGCAACATTTGACTGGAGTCGGGAGTGTTATGGGAGGTGTGGAAGATGCTGGATCAACACAACTCCGTTTGTGTAAGGGCCCCATCGTGTGGACCTCAAACATAAAAAATGATCTTATCTGACCATTCCAGTCATATATCGCACACCCTTCTTGTCCTCTGCATCCTTGGTCCTGGATAAGCAGAACAGGCACAGTGGAGAATGGAGGGAGAGAACAGAGCAGGTAACACTCAGTGTATACTTGGGACAACACATTAAGTAAGTAGCAGAAATCTAAGCAAGAGGCCATCTCCAGCAAGAGGCCAGCAAGAGTTTTACATACCCATACACAGCCAACCATTTGCAAGGCTGGTTGGGGTTGCCACAAGTCCAAAAAAATATAACAATAACATGAAGAATGTTATTTTGTTGGGGATTACTTTCAGAGTGATCTATGCCCTATTAACCTGACTACACTTTTCAGTTATCCAAAAAAAGACATTTGTCCTACTTACAAAGATCACTGACCTAATGAAAGGCAATGCCCTCTTGTCACCTCAGTCTCTTCCATGCAAACTTCGCTATGTATTTGACAAATTACTTGGCAGATAAAGCAATCAAAATTATTACACCAAGAACACCAACACGAAATGTAAAATTACTGAAAACTAAATGAACTGAAATCGATCATCAGTTGGAGCAAAAACTCCTACTGTGGGGTACTATACAGACGCTATACTGTCCCACGACCACGCTCGTGCCACACTCGCCTACTGCTTTGTGCCACTGTCCCGTTTGGAAATCCCCTCGTTCACGAGTCGTGGACGCTAGCCTACTTCATGTCATGTTCAGCCCACGGTTCAGTTCATAACGCCATAAATCTCGCCATCTAGTAAGCTAATCTATTTCAGGTTTAAAGACAATAATCACATTCATTTCATCCATTTTTCACCTGAAGAGCATTAATCACAAACCCATTGATAACTAGCACATCTGAATATAGAGTTACCATGCTGTATGAAATGTATTTTATCAAGATAAAGTTCGTGTTCACCCTGATAGCATGTCTAACGTTAACACTGTATGTGAATGAGCTGACTGCTAGCTAACGTAAGCTAGTAAGCTAACGCAATCAGGTTTGAAAATATAGCATTATAAACATAATAAAAACCTGTTGACATCTAAAGTTACCCTACTACAATAGGCTAACCAAATGTGTTTTGTCTGAAATTCATTATTGACGTAGGAACATTATCTTTAAGCTAGCCTCTCTCCACATCAAGGTTTGCAGGCTAACTTTTTTTGAAAATTTCGGTCAACATTTAAGCAATAAATATCAGTTAAACAAGCAGCACAAAAACATCAAAGAACAATACCAGTATCTACTAGTGCAATTGGTATAGGAAATGCATATGCCAATTGAAAAAACGTCGTACCTTCGTCTACTTACCACTGACAATATCAGGCAGAAAGCAATGGAATTGAATGGGGCTAAAGCCGTGAATGTCAAAGTTTGGAACTTTTGAGCTCTGCATAACGCCGTAGTAGCCCTGAAAAAGCGCCGCCATTGTTTCCTATGGAAGTCTATGGGAGTGTAAGCCACTCTGTTTTCTACCGCTCTGGACTAAGCCTATTCAGTGTAAAAAAAAAAATGGGCATCTGAAAATAGTTTAGTTCAGAGTCCTGATGTCAAAAAAGTAATTTGGGCAATTTTTTTTGTCATCTGGAAGCTGGCTCTATAGTCAGAATGCATAACAACTAAATGCAGCGTTGCCTTGTTTAGTTCTGATAGTGGGTTTCAACAGGAACATTTCTCCTGTGATCAGTGAGGTTTAAGTGATGAGTATTGCTGGAACATGTCACACAGTCTCATTGAAGGGCAAATCTGGTGTAAACTGATTCAAAGCCTTGTTGTTCGAGCTCACCAGGCACTGTCCAAAGGACAAAGAACAATAAAATGTGTCATAACCTAGACAAGTTATGGACAAGAAAGTAAAGCTGACTCAATATGGCAAAAAAGCCTTCGGTATCTTCTTTCCATTACAGGGTTTCCCCAGGTTTGACCACCCCAAATAAGACTAGACCTTTTTTTAAGACCACTTACATGAAAATTAAGACCTACATCACACCCATTATGCGGTTGTAAAACACCAGATCAAATCCATAATGACAATTAAAACAACACTTCCCCATGATGTGCTGTCCTCTCCTTTCGACTGATTATGTTGATTCATTGCTGCGGTCACGAAAACCCAAAGTATTGTTTAGCATATCCTAAGAAATTAGACTAGTGTAGTTGCCACGATATCAAAATTATTGTTTTCGATACCGATACCACATCAAGAATTGCGATTTCGATACTTCTTCCGATAATTCTTAAAAACCCAGACCTTGACATCATCAGTAATATTGAATATAGTGTTATCATTCACACCAGTGGGCATCCTAGATTCTGCTTGACTCTTTCCACACACACGAGGAAAATTATGGCTTATTTCATATGTTTCTATTTCATATACCTTCAAATTCATATAAAGTGTACAGTTAATGTATAGTATTTTTTAATCTGCATAATTACTATTAATCTGCTTAATTGCTAAACATATTTAGTCATTTGAATACTTAATATTTATTTTTAAACTATTACACCTAGGCAAATTTTAATGTGGTGTGTAGGCCTAGGTGTAATTGAGTGTTTGTCACTTTTAAGAAATACATTGAGTAATTACTGTAGCCTTCAGTCTCACGGTTTTAGGCTAGTGAATAATAGTTGCACATAATGCATAAGGATATGTGGATGCAATTCATTGTTGTCTGTCATTAGATAAAATAAATGTAAATAAAAAACTATCAAGTTCATAGAAGGGATCATGTTCAATAATGATTTTAGCACTAATTACTTAATGACATACATGACCTGAGCTAGCAGAATTAGTTAGCAAGGAGCTCTCTCAGATGTAAAAGTTTGCAAAGGTTGCGCTGCCTATTTCTAAATGACATTAAACCCAATAGTAGACCTACGTACATCTCATAGCCTAGGTAAGTTATGAGAGGTGCAAGTGAGCAAATTAACTTGATATTAGCCTATTATTATGTGTTACCACAGAATCACTTAAGCTAAACTAGCAGCCATGTCTCGCTGTTTATGGCCGCGACAGCTCTTTATATGTGTGTGAGGAGAAAAGACAGCACAGCCACAGGCTTGGGGAGGAGGCACTAGAAGCATGCCTTGTGCACACAAACAAGAACACGGTCATTCTTAAAAGTATTGATACTAATAAAATTAGGTATTGTGACAACTGCTAATAGCTATTGCAACACTTTTGTAGTATCGGTTGCACCGTGCAACACTAAATTAGACGATCTCTGGCGTTAATCAACCCCTGTTGAATTTTCACATTGTTGTTGTTTTTTTCCTAGCCTAGAAATCTAGACGCACCCTAGCGGCGGCAAATTAATTGCTCAGCCTGTGCGTCTAGTATCAAACCATAGGGATTTCTATTGGCTGGCGCCGTGGGCGTCATCCAATCACAGCGCTCTATTTTTTGTTAGAGAGTCTTAAAGGCGGGGCTTAACAGGATGGCGACAGTCCCTGCGACAGTGAACAACAAGGAAGGTGGCTATGGCAAACGAAGAGCGGTTGTTTGAATCGGCGTTGGCGTCAACTTTGGAGGAGTTGGACTTGTGCTTTTTCTTTGAAAGTTGAGCAACACAATGCACTTAAGTCATTCCTTTTCGAAGAAGGATGTATTTACCCCGTTTGCCGACCATTATCACGGATATGGTCGTAAGCGCTGGCCTATTGCATGCCTAGGCAGTTTGAAAGACAATTCTCTGCCCGCCTCTTGGATTAAGCGAGGTGAATGGCTTGATTCCAGACTATACATTTCAATGATATAGGATGGCCCGCCAGGCTAGTTTTTCCCCATTTCACCTTGCTTGCAGGCTAGTATAATTAAAATTGAAAACCTTCGTTTAAAAATTAAGACTTTGGCAACGGAATTTAAGACTTTTTCAGACCTTAATTAAGGAACATGACATTAAAGACCGTTTAAAGACTTTTTAAGACCCCCTGCGGCTACCCTGCATTATGTCAGGAATACCAAAAGTACTTCTATCACGGCTCTGGGCTATACTTCCCTGTCCATAACTCAGAATTGGCTGTGCCACATTTTCTTTCCTATGAACAGCACACAGTGATTTCCAACAAGAGCTATGGATCAATTCATACCGGTTTGACCTTTAAGTGATTTGTAAACAAGGAGTGCTTTAGGGTCAATCCGGTAAATCAAAGACAATGACTCAATATTACATCTAAATTAGCCCAAAACATTTAGCTCTGATCACTCAAGAGACACTGACAATTGTCAAGAACAAAACAAAATACAGAAAATACAGTATACACCAGGGGTATTCAATTAATCTTCAGCGAGGGTCGTTACGGAAAATTTCCTCAAACAAAGATCCGGACATCATAATGTTTAGGCTATGTATATGTATGTATGTATAATATATATACAGGGCGGAGCCAGAGGGTAGCTCCGGGTGGCACAGGCCACCCTTGAGATTCGATTAGCCACCCAGGTGCCACCCCAAATCTAGTCTACGATTGGCCATTAACATGGTGTAAGTGGGACCTTTCTTGATGCACTTGCAGCAGTGTGAAGTGTCAGGCGTCCAGAAATGTAAGTGGCAAACACACTTGCCTTTATTGGCCTGCGGCACAATTGAACTTCGTAAGCGAAAGGTTTCCCGATCAGGAAATACTCCTTAATCACGCCTTTGTGTAAACTTAACAGGGTAGCCTAAATGTCGATGCCTATGGACGATGACAGCTTTAAAAAAAAAAAAACATTTATTTCAATTTGTCTCGCTGGATTGAAGGCAGAATGTGGGCTGTTAGCAAATAGATGAATGAGGGTCGGATTCGTTAACAAAACCTAAAGTTTTGCTAAAATTTCTCCATTATTATCGTTAAAATATGTCTCCATGCAGGGCAGGGCTGGTTCTAACCTGTGGGCTAGGCTACTATATTTGGGTGGGCTGGTAGAAATTTTGGGTGGGCAAATATAGCAAAGCTGTCAAATTGGATCAAAACTAACATAAACACAAAACAAACACAAAAAATCAGTACTACCTAGCTTGAGTTGCTGCAGCCAACAGCCAGGGATAGGCAGTATGTCTGATACATGTATGTAAAATACAAAATAGTATGTGGTCATTTTTATTTTATTTAGTTGGAAAAAAATGGCATCATTTTGTATCAAAATACTTTATAGGTTTGTAGTTTAAAAAATAGTGCCAAATTATTTTGGTAAAACCAATAACCTACTTTTGGTGATGTGATTATAAAAGTGCAAAACACCGAATGCAGCACTGGTGCTGACTTGTAATTTGCCCAGAGTTGTGATCAGAATATTGAGATTCAGGTAGATAAGTTTCTTGAGAACTGAGTCATCCAATTCAAACATGGAAGTCATCCAATTCAAACACATGGAACGGTTATGGTTGCCCTGCAAGAAGTTGCACCATGTGCAACGTGCACAATGTTTGCACAATATCCACAATACACTCCTTCATACCAACCTCAAGTTTCTTTCTTGAGAACTTTAAAGTTCTCAAGAAACTGATGATTAATCATCTAATCGGAAGACATGGAACCGGTTATGGTTGCCCTGCAAACAAGTTACCCCATGAAAATTTAATTAATAATTTGCCCAGACTTGTTGTGAT